>NC_086444.1:225521571-225759071 GCF_028390025.1 Pseudophryne corroboree | reverse complement strand
GTAGGTGAGGAGAGTGTTACCAGCAGATGGCACCAAGTAGGAGCTGCCCATAGATGGAGATGCTGTGCCACTCGGCTGTCTCTGCCTATTGATGAACTCCTGCCTAAGAGGAAGAGAGCATAAGGTCTAGCAGCCCTGATTCACCACCACCTCCAACCCCCCCACCCCAGTGTCAGAGTTGTGGCAGCTATTCTGCTGGAAAAAGAAGCGCTCTTCTAGTCAGAGACACTAAATCTGCCATAGCAGCCTGATTTATACTTCCATAGGGAATAGGATCGGAAGAAACTTAGTAGTAGGGCCATATGAAGGGGCACATAGGCCTGGGGCTGAAAATGTTTTATGTGCCTGTACCGAGAAGGGGATGAGCAGTGATCAGTGCTGTGTGGGCACACGCGCACGCAGGGGGGGTTTCCGAGTACCTAGAAACCACCCCTGGATGCCGATCCATCGGCGTTGCTTACCGTTTTTTTTTGCGTGTGTGTACAGTAAGGAGGAGCTCAGGCATGCTGCACCCATGCAGCTGCAGCAGGAGCTCCCTCCTTACACTACCAGTGAGAGAAGTTGGCTGCTGGGTTCCTGTAAGGGGAGCTGCAGCGACAGCACGCAGCTCCTCCCAGGCAGGATGTGGGTTATTGAGAGAGACAGAGCCCGGTGAGGGCACTGGGCTGGCCAGGCAGTAGCTGTGTATGATGCTTTCCCTGACTCCAGGTGCGTGTCACATATCTCAGGGGTGAGCCGGTTGTCTGTAATAAAATATGCTGGCTGGGTAAGTGAAATAAATACTGTTCTTATTACTGCAGCAGTGTGAGTGGCATGTGGATGGCTGTGCTTCATTTTAATGGTGTGTGTATACTGTTTGTGTATGTATGCTGTGTGTGTGTGTATGTATGTATGCATGTATATTATGTATGTATGCATTTATACTGTGTATGTATGTATATATGCTGTGTGCATGTATACTGTGTATATATGTATGTTTGTATGTATGCTGTCTGCATGTATACTGTGTGTGGCTGTATGTATGTATGTATGTATGCATGCTGCGTGCATGTATACTGTACACTGTGTTTATGTATACTGTGTATGTATATGTGCTGTAGACTGTGTGTGTGTGTGTGTGTGTATGTATGCATCTATGCTGTGTGCATGTATAGTGTGTGTGTGTGTGTGTGTGTGTGTGTGTGTGTGTGTGTGTGTGTGTGCTGAGTATGCTACTGTATGTGTGGCGGTCCGGCACTCCTGACATACAAAATGATACTGAGGTGCCCTCTATAATTAATTGTAATACCAGTAAAAAAGGCAGGGGCACTCAGAAATGTTGTCACAAAACTGTAATGATGCACAGTCACAGCATAACAACGTTTCGGGGCCCGTAGCCCCTGCCTTTTTTTTTTTACAGGTATTTCATATAGAGAGAGAGAGAGAGAGAGAGAGAGAGAGAGAGAGAGAGAGAGAAAAGTGGAACCGGAGGGCGGTAGATACACATAATTGTCCAATTAGAGTCCATAAATAGAGAAAGTTCCCTGCGATGTATTCTTTGATGGACTTAATTCGATATTCAACTTGAAATGAAGACAGTTCTATTTCAGATTCAGCCAAAGGCTACTCTTTCTGTATTGATACCCTCTCACCAAGGATATGAACACCCAAAACAAGTGGCCAAAGGCCTTGGATTAGTAAAAATATATTTCTGTAAAAGTATCCAATTTAAAATGCAATACAAATGCCAGATCAATTTCGCGTTATCACACAGGTGCTTCCAGGAACCATATATACATTAGGACAGATGTAATTTGTGCCACCAACCACCCCAAGATGTGAGCTCGGTGGTGGGGGCTCCCAAATGTAATAATGGTAACCTAGTCACCTTAAACCTTACGCGTTTCGTCCATAAATCGGACTTCCTCAGGGGAAAACACCCAATATATTATGATGGATGGATGTGAATTTTTCTAGAGACGATTAAAAGCAGATTTACAAAGAAAATCTAAATCTCAAGGTTCGGTTGCTTTCAATAGTCTGAAGAGTTTCCAAAAAATAGTCCAATGATCCTACTATTGTGAGCTTCTAAACACCCAGGATGAGTTTTTATATGAACCTCTGACTAGAATGCTTCACCAGAGATCCAAAAACACACAAATCCTCAGTATCTATAGTGATCCTATCTCTCCAGTGCCAAACAGATTCCCACTGTTTGGCACTGGAGAGATAGGATCACTATCAGCAGCTTGTCTCTGTAGTCGTAATTTCATTACTAAGTCCTGAGTGAGTGCCACCGAATTCTGTTTGCTACATAGACCGCCAGGTCACAGGAGGGCACCCGGGCATACTGAATAGAGGAATTGAGTGCCGAGTTACAGTACTATATATATATATATATATATATATATATATATATATATATATATATATACATACATACATACACACACACATGCATACATGTGCGGAAACCCCTCCATGGAAATCCTGCATTTGCCACTGGTGGGTGTGTACACCCCACACTATCAACCTTCAGAAAATACATAAAAATAGAAAAATTGCAGAATATAGTGAGAAAAATAGAACTACAATTTTAATACTACAGTAGGTGGCTTGTTATCATAATACTGTCATGTAGATGGGCCTATTTGTATGTGGAAGCCTGGAGCTGGAAATTCATCAGTCCCATTGTTACCCTGGCCCTGCTTAGTAGTCCTGATAATTGTGTTAACAAATCACTGACTTCTGAGGTGAGGGTGGTACATTAAATCAAGTCTATCAATAGACTGAGAGCACACTGCTGTGACTAGCCATTAAGGGAGTGCAGCAATTGACTCCAAAAATGTGTCCCTGCTATTTCATTCAACTAACATAACCTGCTGTATCATGGCCCTCATTCCGAGTTGATCGCTTGCCGCTGTTTTTCGCAGTGCAGCAATCAGTTTACTACTGAGCATGCGTATGCACCGCAATGCGTACGCACGTCATACGGGTACAAACAGCATTATTGCCGTGCAATGCTTCTAGCGACTAATCCATTCGCACAACCGATCGCAAGGAGATTGACAGAAAGAGGGCGTTTATGGGTGTCAACTGACCGTGTTCTGGGAGTGATAGGGAAAACGCAGGTGTGTCCAGGCGTTTGCAGGGCGGTTGTCTGACGTCAATTCCGGGACTGGACAGGCTGAAGTGATCGCAAGGGCTGAGTCAGAGCTACTCAGAAACTGCAAAAAACGTTTTCATCCCGCTCGGCTGCACAAGCGTTCGCACACTTGCAAAGCGAAAATACACTCCCCTAGAGGCGGCGACTATCTGATCGCTGCTCTGCAAAAAATAGCTAGTGAGCGATCAACTCAGAATGAGTTGCAACTAATTCACTTCCAAAAGAACTGTATGGGTACAAACTTGCCTTCTAGTTCACAAGGAACACAGACATACTGTAGTTCAGGCTTTTTCAACCAGTGTGCCGTGGCACACTAGTGTGCCGCGACCAGTTGCAAGGTGTGCCGTGGAGTCAGAGCAGCTTCCTGCACCTTCAGAGTGAACTGTTGGCCCGGGATCTTCTTAGAGGATCAGTCATGCCCCGGTCGGGACCTATGCCTTGAAGACGCGCGGTGTGATATCATAGGTCCCAGCCACCGCGTCTCACCACCCAGCCAGCCCACCCACCTGCATACACATCTTCCAGTTCCTGCCTGCATTCACAGCTTTCCCTGCCTACCCACATCCACACCTGCCCGACCACCCGCTGCTCAGTATTCGCAGCACTCCACTATGAACAACCCTCGCCACTGAGGGACAGGGAGGAGGACATCTGACTGGTAGGGGATAATATTTGTTATGTTACTTCTCCTATGGGGAGCAATAGGATTTATGTGGGGAGAATAAGGAGTTATGGTGGGAAATAATGTGAATAATTCATGTGGGGAGCAATAGGATTTATGTGGGGAGCAATGTGGTTGATTTATGTGGGGAGCAATCAGATTTATGTATTGAGCAACATGATTTATGTGGGGAGCAATGTGATTGTTTTTTCTGTGTAGGCCAATGTATGTGTGGATTTTTGTTTTACTGTGGGGAACTGATGGTGTGCCTTGGCAATTTTAAAATATTGTTCGGTGTGCCGCGAGTAAAAAAAGGTTGAAAATCACTGCTGTAGTTGCTAATGTGAAAATAGACTCTTCTTTTTCTTTCCATGTTGTGAGATTGTCTTTCATAATTGTAATTGCTACATTTGGTTCAAAGTGTATTTACTACATTTGATAAGAGGCTGTTGTTCATTTAAATGCTACACTTTAGTCATTCAGCAGTATACTTGATACTTTTTATACACTGCTTGTGAATCCACTGTTACCTGGTTACCGTTAACACACAGTTCCCATAGTAAAGTCAAAGTAATTGTGTTGGCCCAATTTCACAGCTAGGAGATATTGGAAGCACAGCCCTGGAGCATGGTATTGTTTGTGAAGCTCATGGTAACCATATTGAAACACTGGGCTAGCATGCAGTCAGTGGGTAATATACAATTTTAGTCTGTATCCGTAAGCCACTTTTACCCTAGGACAGTGGTTCTCAAAATGTGTGCCATAGCACCCTGGGGTGCCTTGGGACATTTGCAGGCGTGCCCATGATTGGTGGTCCAGGACAAATTCAAATTATTTATGATCAATGTAATAGGCAGAACCACTTCTGGTGGCTGCAAATCAGAACATGGGCCAAATGTAATAGAGTGAGAGTTTCAAAAAGTGAAAGATTTGTTAAGGTTTTGCAGTTTTTTTTTAAGTGGCAATCATTTACACTGCAAGATCAACCTGGTTTTGCAGTGTAAATGATTGCCACTTTAAAAAAAACTGAAAAACCTTACCAAATCTCTCACTTTCTGAAACTCTCTCTCTCTATTACATTTGGCCCCATATGTGGACAAACAGAAGCAAATCCTATCCCTTACCAAATAAATGAATCTAAGGATAACATATAAACCCAATTTACTTAAAATTTATTTTTCTTTCTAAATTTTTCAGTAACAAACTTTTGGCCTAGGGGTGCCTTGAAAAAACTCTGATCATCTAGGGCGCCGTGATTCAGAAAAGTTTGGGAACCACGGCCCTAGGACATCCATATTGCAGAAAAGCAAGCAAAATTTTGAAAAAAAATACTTTGTGTAAACACAGTGTGTCAGTTATTGTCTAGTGGGATTTGGGGGTCCTTGCCTCTCTGCCACGAGAACAACAAAGAGAACACTGTGAAGACAATTCTTCATCTTCTCCAGACCACTGTTATACTTACCATGAGTAATAGTGTAGAGTTTAAGGAGAGAGTTATTCTGGGTCTGCACTAATATTACATATAGTCAGGAAGGTTATAAAAGTGTCCATTAATTATTTATAATTAATGCTGATCATCAATACTCTATGTTCCATGTTCTGTAGCTTGTTTACAGATAAGTAAGCTGTAATGACAGATCAGCCTGCCTATTAAACATCACTGTTTGCAGGCTATTTATGTTTGTACACTACTATATATCAGAACTTGTGTCCCATCCCTTAACACACAAGTTACTAGTGTATTGCTCCCCTTCAGGTAGAGGCACAACAACTTCTACTTGCTGAGTAACTACTGGATATATGTGATACCTTCAGCAGCGAGCAGTTGTTCAGCCTTGAGCACTCCACACTAAAGAAGCTGATACTCCAGCTAGGAGCCCCCACAATGGGCGGCTTCCTGCAACACTTCTTCTTTCAGGGTGTACTTGATGTTCAAACAAAATCATGGCCCTAGCTAGAGATATAGCAGTGCTGACTCTGCCTGCCGTGTGTTCAATACCTACCCGCTATCAGTAATGGACGCTTGCTGTATGACACTGGCAGGAAGAGTTCTGTGTGACAGCAATGTCAGTGTGCAGGACAGCAGACACAATGGAAATGAATTGCAGTAGTGCATGAGCAAGATCAAATTATGTACAAAACACAGACCTTGTGCTGCCTGCTCCCCGATAAGGATTAGCTCTTCGGTGATTAATAGAAGCTACTGAGGTTATCAATGATGCTGTATCCTCTGTGCTGCCTGGACCTCATATTGCCAGAGTTGTGTCACAGTGCGACCTTTGACCCAGACTACAGAAATGTGCTGCAAGTTTTGAAAAGTGAAACAGTTCTAACTTGCATTCCCAATTATAGATAGCAGCTGGTTACTCTGGATTAGGTTACACCACACCTATATACAACATTATAGGCCTAATTAAGCTGAGTTGTGGTTTTGCGAAAATTGGCTACTTCTGTAGCAGTTTTACTGATTGCAGAGACAACTGTTTTTTGGAGCAGCTGTCACTACACTGGAACAATACTGAATTGCTCCGATAATAAGTATTCACCATCGCAACTCATCTGGCACCAGAAATGAATAGGCCCCTTAAAAACTTAGTAGTACAGTACCTATCCCTGCCTGGAGATCTTGTTCAGATAAGCTTGTTTGCTTTATAGTATTATCCTGTTGCATATACATCTTCAAGAAGTTGTATAAGCTTAAGCTGTCGACCTAGGTACTGTCAACCTATACATTGGAACCCAAAGGAGCATACCACAATAAGTGCCATTATCATCAGAGTATTTACATATATAGGATACTCACCCTACATCCAAGCAGACCTTCTACACTTCAGCTAGGTATACATTGAAGCAAAGGGCAATCGTTCCGACACCAGGATGAATGCCCATGGGCGGGGATTGCCTGAACACGCTAGAACGAGTTAATGAAGAATGGAAAGATCACTGTTCCATCCTTCATTAGCATAAACTGGGTCACAGGTTCTCAAACTCGGTCCTCAGGACCCCACACAGTGCATGTTTTGCAGGTAACCCAGCAGGTGCACAGGTGTATTAATCACTCACTGACACATTTTAAAAGATCCACAGGAGGAGCTAAATTATTTCACTTGTGATTCTGTGAGGAGACCTGAAAAACATGCACTGTGTGGAGTCCTGAGGACCAAGTTTGAGAACCTGTGAACTAGGTCACTAGCATTATCAATAGTTGTGATGTGCAGCACTTCAAACCTAGTACCCATCGCAAGTGACCACTGGAGTGCGTATTCAACCATAAACACTGAGCGATGTAGGCTATTTGCTGTTATGAAATGGCGAATTGGCCAAACATGGCTTCAATGTGTACCCAGATTTAGACTATTTTGCTCAGAGGAATTACAGTGCTCCACAGCAAAGTTAGAAATTTCTTTTCACCTGAGAGACACTTCCCACATTTAAATCATTGCTGAAGTCTGTATAGGTCTGATCAATAACAGCACATTATCTTATTTGTAACCACATAATTACCAATCTTCATACGCAATCTAAAGAAGGTGTAGGGTATGGGTGGGCAATAAGCGTACCTCCAGCTGCTGTGAGACTACACGTCCTAGCATGCCATAAGATTGCTGTTAGGACATGCTAAAACTGTGACAGTGCATGCTGGGATGTATAGATCAACAGCAGCATGATGAGATGCATAGTTCAACAGCAGCTGGAGAGCCGCTTATTGCCCACCCATGGTGTAGGGTCTCCATGAAGCTAATTTACTAATCAGAAGGTATTAAAATGGACAACAGACATTGCTAAAATACAATATAATTATATTTGCATGCATGCATGAACACTAGCTACACAGTCTGGGGACAGCCTAGCACTGGTTTCCACTGGCACCCCCCCCCCCCCCCGCGTCAAAACAGTTAGTGCACGCAAAAAAGGGGAGGGGCGTGGCCACAATTATGCTCCCAGTAGCTGTGCACCCAGATTTGCCCCAAGTAGATGTGCCCCCCAGTTGATTTGCCCCCAGTAGATATGCCCCCTGTAGCTATGCACCCTGTAGATATGCCCTCTGTAGCTGTGCCCCCAGTACAGTAGATTTGCCCCCAGTAGTTGTGCCCCCTGTTGCTTTGCCCCAGTAGTTGTGCCCCCTGTCGCTGTGCCCCCTGTAGTTGTGCCCCCTCTTTCTTTGCCCCCAGTAGTTGGGCCCCCTGTTGCTTTGCCCCCAGTAGTTGTGCCCCGTTTCTTTGCCCCCAGTAGTTGTGCCCCCTCTTTCTTTGCCCCCAGTAGTTGTGCCCCCTGTTGCTCTGCCCCCTGTCGCCGCTTACAAACACACACACAAAAATAAAAAAATAAAAATACTTACCACTGCCCCGCTCCTGCTTCCCGACCGCTGCTGCTGCTGCTCCATCTGGCTGCCGGCTCCTCTCTATGGGAGAGACGTCATGACGTCTCTCCCATAGCAGCGCCGCACAGACACTAGAGGTCAGTACTGATCTCTAGTGACTGTCCCTGGAGCTGGCTGCAGCGGACGCCCACACAGCCCACGGCGTCTGCTACAGCTGTGGAACGGAGAGTGGGGTGCGGGTAGGCGGCGGTGCCTGCGGGGTGACTGCGGCCGCGCCCCCAGGCTGCAGCGCCCCGGGCGAAGGCACTGCTTGCCCGCACCAAGAACCGCTCCTGCCTAGCATCTCCAAGACTGCTTGGCAAACCCCCAACCTGACAAAACGGGCGTGTTGTGAGGTTATGCCCTCTTCCCCGTGAGGTCATGCCCACGTTTCGGGGTCCCGATTTTATGAACACAGATGATAAGAGGTGTCGCATATGCCTCTAGTGTTTGTGATGGTCAGAAGTAAATTTGTACAAGTTCTCTAAGGAAATATCTGCATGAACTCCAGTGATCACTACTTTCTAGATTGCTTTAGAAATACTGGCAAAGAAATCTGGAGTTTTAAAACACCTAGATCACATTAAGACTTGAAAACCTTTGGCAAATAACAATAAGTCAACATGCATAAGTGTTTGTCTATCAAGGTTAGAGAAAGTCTCAGCTAGACAAAAAGCTGTTTGTTGTTATGCCACCTGCTACTATTCAATGTGATTGAGTGTAGCATTCAGCATTCTATATTTTTGAGAGATGGATTTTATCGCACTATACCTAATAACATTACACATTGTGGTAATGAGCACCTTTGTGTGTAAGGATTGCTGCTCTTTGGCATTATTCCAGGGAGCAGGAAATTGAAAGGAAGTTATTTAGCAAAAGAAAAAGTCAGCTGCATCCTACATTATAGACACTTACCATATCCACTGGATAATGAGATGAGCGCCTGAAATTTTTCGGGTTTTGTGTTTTGGTTTTGGGTTCGGTTCCGCGGCCGTGTTTTGGGTTCGAACGCGTTTTGGCAAAACCTCACCGAATTTTTTTTGTCGGATTCGGGTGTGTTTTGGATTCGGGTGTTTTTTTCAAAAAACACTAAAAAACAGCTTAAATCATAGAATTTGGGGGTCATTTTGATCCCAAAGTATTATTAACCTCAAAAACCATAATTTACACTCATTTTCAGTCTATTCTGAATACCTCACACCTCACAATATTATTTTTAGTCCTAAAATTTGCACCGAGGTCGCTGTGTGAGTAAGATAAGCGACCCTAGTGGCCGACACAAACACCGGGCCCATCTAGGAGTGGCACTGCAGTGTCACGCAGGATGTCCCTTCCAAAAAACCCTCCCCAAACAGCACATGACGCAAAGAAAAAAAGAGGCGCAATGAGGTAGCTGTGTGAGTAAGATTAGCGACCCTAGTGGCCGACACAAACACCGGGCCCATCTAGGAGTGGCACTGCAGTGTCACGCAGGATGGCCCTTCCAAAAAACCCTCCCCAAACAGCACATGACGCAAAGAAAAAAAGAGGCGCAATGAGGTAGCTGTGTGAGTAAGATTAGCGACCCTAGTGGCCGACACAAACACCGGGCCCATCTAGGAGTGGCACTGCAGTGTCACGCAGGATGTCCCTTCCAAAAAACCCTCCCCAAACAGCACATGACGCAAAGAAAAAAAGAGGCGCAATGAGGTAGCTGTGTGAGTAAGATTAGCGACCCTAGTGGCCGACACAAACACCGGGCCCATCTAGGAGTGGCACTGCAGTGTCACGCAGGATGTCCCTTCCAAAAAACCCTCCCCAAACAGCACATGACGCAAAGAAAAAAAGAGGCGCAATGAGGTAGCTGACTGTGTGAGTAAGATTAGCGACCCTAGTGGCCGACACAAACACCGGGCCCATCTAGGAGTGGCACTGCAGTGTCACGCAGGATGTCCCTTCCAAAAAACCCTCCCCAATCAGCACATGATGCAAAGAAAAAGAAAAGAAAAAAGAGGTGCAAGATGGAATTGTCCTTGGGCCCTCCCACCCACCCTTATGTTGTATAAACAAAACAGGACATGCACACTTTAACCAACCCATCATTTCAGTGACAGGGTCTGCCACACGACTGTGACTGATATGACGGGTTGGTTTGGACCCCCCCCAAAAAAGAAGCAATTAATCTCTCCTTGCACAAACTGGCTCTACAGAGGCAAGATGTCCACCTCATCTTCACCCTCCGATATATCACCGTGTACATCCCCCTCCTCACAGATTATCAATTCGTCCCCACTGGAATCCACCATCTCAGCTCCCTGTGTACTTTGTGGAGGCAATTGCTGCTGGTCAATGTCTCCGCGGAGGAATTGATTATAATTCATTTTAATGAACATCATCTTCTCCACATTTTCTGGATGTAACCTCGTACGCCGATTGCTGACAAGGTGAGCGGCGGCACTAAACACTCTTTCAGAGTACACACTTGTGGGAGGGCAACTTAGGTAGAATAAAGCCAGTTTGTGCAAGGGCCTCCAAATTGCCTCTTTTTCCTGCCAGTATAAGTACGGACTGTGTGACGTGCCTACTTGGATGCGGTCACTCATATAATCCTCCACCATTCTATCAATGTTGAGAGAATCATATGCAGTGACAGTAGACGACATGTCCGTAATCGTTGTCAGGTCCTTCAGTCCGGACCAGATGTCAGCATCAGCAGTCGCTCCAGACTGCCCTGCATCACCGCCAGCGGGTGGGCTCGGAATTCTGAGCCTTTTCCTCGCACCCCCAGTTGCGGGAGAATGTGAAGGAGGAGATGTTGACAGGTCGCGTTCCGCTTGACTTGACAATTTTCTCACCAGCAGGTCTTTCAACCCCAGCAGACTTGTGTCTGCCGGAAAGAGAGATCCAAGGTAGGCTTTAAATCTAGGATCGAGCACGGTGGCCAAAATGTAGTGCTCTGATTTCAACAGATTGACCACCCGTGAATCCTTGTTAAGCGAATTAAGGGCTGCATCCACAAGTCCCACATGCCTAGCGGAATCGCTCCCTTTTAGCTCCTTCTTCAATGCCTCCAGCTTCTTCTGCAAAAGCCTGATGAGGGGAATGACCTGACTCAGGCTGGCAGTGTCTGAACTGACTTCACGTGTGGCAAGTTCAAAGGGCATCAGAACCTTGCACAACGTTGAAATCATTCTCCACTGCGCCTGAGACAGGTGCATTCCACCTACTATATCGTGCTCAATTGTATAGGCTTGAATGGCCTTTTGCTGCTCCTCCAACCTCTGAAGCATATAGAGGGTTGAATTCCACCTCGTTACCACTTCTTGCTTCAGATGATGGCAGGGCAGGTTCAGTAGTTTTTGGTGGTGCTCCAGTCTTCTGTACGTGGTGCCTGTACGCCGAAAGTGTCCCGCAATTCTTCTGGCCACCGACAGCATCTCTTGCACGCCCCTGTCGTTTTTTAAAAAATTCTGCACCACCAAATTCAAGGTATGTGCAAAACATGGGACGTGCTGGAATTTGCCCATATTTAATGCACACACAATATTGCTGGCGTTGTCCGATGCCACAAATCCACAGGAGAGTCCAATTGGGGTAAGCCATTCCGCGATGATCTTCCTCAGTTGCCGTAAGAGGTTTTCAGCTGTGTGCGTATTCTGGAAACCGGTGATACAAAGCGTAGCCTGCCTAGGAAAGAGTTGGCGTTTGCGAGATGCTGCTACTGGTGCCGCCGCTGCTGTTCTTGCGGCGGGAGTCCATACATCTACCCAGTGGGCTGTCACAGTCATATAGTCCTGACCCTGCCCTGCTCCACTTGTCCACATGTCCGTGGTTAAGTGGACATTGGGTACAGCTGCATTTTTTAGGACACTGGTGACTCTTTTTCTGAGGTCTGTGTACATTTTCGGTATCGCCTGCCTAGAGAAATGGAACCTAGATGGTATTTGGTACCGGGGACACAGTACCTCCAACAAGTCTCTAGTTGGCTCTGCAGTAATGATGGATACCGGAACCACGTTTCTCACCACCCAGGATGCCAAGGCCTCAGTTATCCGCTTTGCAGTAGGATGACTGCTGTGATATTTCATCTTCCTCGCAAAGGACTGTTGAACAGTCAATTGCTTACTGGAAGTAGTACAAGTGGGCTTACGACTTCCCCTCTGGGATGACCATCGACTCCCAGCGGCAACAACAGCAGCGCCAGCAGCAGTAGGCGTTACACGCAAGGATGCATCGGAGGAATCCCAGGCAGGAGAGGACTCGTCAGAATTGCCAGTGACATGTCCTGCAGGACTATTGGCATTCCTGGGGAAGGAGGAAATTGACACTGAGGGAGTTGGTGGGGTGGTTTGCGTGAGCTTGGTTACAAGAGGAAGGGATTTACTGGTCAGTGGACTGCTTCCGCTGTCACCCAAAGTTTTTGAACTTGTCACTGACTTATTATGAATGCGCTGCAGGTGACGTATAAGGGAGGATGTTCCGAGGTGGTTAACGTCCTTACCCCTACTTATTACAGCTTGACAAAGGGAACACACGGCTTGACACCTGTTGTCCGCATTTCTGGTGAAATACCTCCACACCGAAGAGCTGATTTTTTTGGTATTTTCACCAGGCATGTCAACGGCCATATTCCTCCCACGGACAACAGGTGTCTCCCCGGGTGCCTGACTTAAACAAACCACCTCACCATCAGAATCCTCCTGGTCAATTTCCTCCCCAGCGCCAGCAACACCCATATCCTCCTCATCCTGGTGTACTTCAACACTGACATCTTCAATCTGACTATCAGGAACTGGACTGCGGGTGCTCCTTCCAGCACTTGCAGGGGGCGTGCAAATGGTGGAAGGCGCATGCTCTTCACGTCCAGTGTTGGGAAGGTCAGGCATCGCAACCGACACAATTGGACTCTCCTTGTGGATTTGGGATTTCGAAGAATGCACAGTTCTTTGCTGTGCTGCTTTTGCCAGCTTGAGTCTTTTCATTTTTCTAGCGAGAGGCTGAGTGCTTCCATCCTCATGTGAAGCTGAACCACTAGCCATGAACATAGGCCAGGGCCTCAGCCGTTCCTTGCCACTCCGTGTGGTAAATGGCATATTGGCAAGTTTACGCTTCTCCTCCGACAATTTTATTTTAGGTTTTGGAGTCCTTTTTTTACTGATATTTGGTGTTTTGGATTTGACATGCTCTGTACTTTGACATTGGGCATCGGCCTTGGCAGACGACGTTGCTGGCATTTCATCGTCTCGGCCATGACTAGTGGCAGCAGCTTCAGCACGAGGTGGAAGTGGATCTTGATCTTTCCCTAATTTTGGAACCTCAACATTTTTGTTCTCCATATTTTAATAGGCACAACTAAAAGGCACCTCAGGTAAACAATGGAGATGGATGGATTGGATACTAGTATACAATTATGGACGGGCTGCCGAGTGCCGACACAGAGGTAGCCACAGCCGTGAACTACCGCACTGTACTGTGTCTGCTGCTAATATATAGACTGGTTGATAAAGAGATAGTATACTCGTAACTAGTATGTATGTATAAAGAAAGAAAAAAAAAACACGGTTAGGTGGTATATACAATTATGGACGGGCTGCCGAGTGCCGACACAGAGGTAGCCACAGCCGTGAACTACCGCACTGTACTGTGTCTGCTGCTAATATATAGACTGGTTGATAAAGAGATAGTATACTCGTAACTAGTATGTATGTATAAAGAAAGAAAAAAAAACCACGGTTAGGTGGTATATACAATTATGGACGGGCTGCCGAGTGCCGACACAGAGGTAGCCACAGCCGTGAACTACCGCACTGTACTGTGTCTGCTGCTAATATAGACTGGTTGATAAAGAGATAGTATACTCGTAACTAGTATGTATGTATAAAGAAAGAAAAAAAAACCACGGTTAGGTGGTATATACAATTATGGACGGGCTGCCGAGTGCCGACACAGAGGTAGCCACAGCCATGAACTACCGCACTGTACTGTGTCTGCTGCTAATATATAGACTGGTTGATAAAGAGATAGTATACTCGTAACTAGTATGTATGTATAAAGAAAGAAAAAAAAACCACGGTTAGGTGGTATATACAATTATGGACGGGCTGCCGAGTGCCGACACAGAGGTAGCCACAGCCGTGAACTACCGCACTGTACTGTGTCTGCTGCTAATATATAGACTGGTTGATAAAGAGATAGTATACTCGTAACTAGTATGTATGTATAAAGAAAGAAAAAAAAACCACGGTTAGGTGGTATATACAATTATGGACGGGCTGCCGAGTGCCGACACAGAGGTAGCCACAGCCGTGAACTACCGCACTGTACTGTGTCTGCTGCTAATATATAGACTGGTTAATAAAGAGATAGTATACTCGTAACTAGTATGTATGTATAAAGAAAGAAAAAAAAACCACGGTTAGGTGGTATATACAATTATGGACGGGCTGCCGAGTGCCGACACAGAGGTAGCCACAGCCGTGAACTACCGCACTGTACTGTGTCTGCTGCTAATATAGACTGGTTGATAAAGAGATAGTATACTCGTAACTAGTATGTATGTATAAAGAAAGAAAAAAAAACCACGGTTAGGTGGTATATACAATTATGGACGGGCTGCCGAGTGCCGACACAGAGGTAGCCACAGCCGTGAACTACCGCACTGTACTGTGTCTGCTGCTAATATATAGACTGGTTGATAAAGAGATAGTATACTCGTAACTAGTATGTATGTATAAAGAAAGAAAAAAAAACCACGGTTAGGTGGTATATACAATTATGGACGGGCTGCCGAGTGCCGACACAGAGGTAGCCACAGCCGTGAACTACCGCACTGTACTGTGTCTGCTGCTAATATAGACTGGTTGATAAAGAGATAGTATACTCGTAACTAGTATGTATGTATAAAGAAAGAAAAAAAAATCACGGTTAGGTGGTATATACAATTATGGACGGGCTGCCGAGTGCCGACACAGAGGTAGCCACAGCCGTGAACTACCGCACTGTACTGTGTCTGCTGCTAATATATAGACTGGTTGATAAAGAGATAGTATACTCGTAACTAGTATGTATGTATAAAGAAAGAAAAAAAACCACGGTTAGGTGGTATATACAATTATGGACGGGCTGCCGAGTGCCGACACAGAGGTAGCCACAGCTGTGAACTACCGCACTGTACTGTGTCTGCTGCTAATATATAGACTGGTTGATAAAGAGATAGTATACTCGTAACTAGTATGTATGTATAAAGAAAGAAAAAAAAAACACGGTTAGGTGGTATATACAATTATGGACGGGCTGCCGAGTGCCGACACAGAGGTAGCCACAGCCGTGAACTACCGCACTGTACTGTGTCTGCTGCTAATATAGACTGGTTGATAAAGAGATAGTATACTCGTAACTAGTATGTATGTATAAAGAAAGAAAAAAAAACCACGGTTAGGTGGTATATACAATTATGGACGGGCTGCCGAGTGCCGACACAGAGGTAGCCACAGCCGTGAACTACCGCACTGTACTGTGTCTGCTGCTAATATATAGACTGGTTGATAAAGAGATAGTATACTCGTAACTAGTATGTATGTATAAAGAAAGAAAAAAAAACCACGGTTAGGTGGTATATACAATTATGGACGGGCTGCCGAGTGCCGACACAGAGGTAGCCACAGCCGTGAACTACCGCACTGTACTGTGTCTGCTGCTAATATAGACTGGTTGATAAAGAGATAGTATACTCGTAACTAGTATGTATGTATAAAGAAAGAAAAAAAAACCACGGTTAGGTGGTATATACAATTATGGACGGGCTGCCGAGTGCCGACACAGAGGTAGCCACAGCCGTGAACTACCGCACTGTACTGTGTCTGCTGCTAATATAGACTGGTTGATAAAGAGATAGTATACTCGTAACTAGTATGTATGTATAAAGAAAGAAAAAAAAAACCACGGTTAGGTGGTATATACAATTATGGACGGGCTGCCGAGTGCCGACACAGAGGTAGCCACAGCCGTGAACTACCGCACTGTACTGTGTCTGCTGCTAATATATAGACTGGTTGATAAAGAGATAGTATACTCGTAACTAGTATGTATGTATAAAGAAAGAAAAAAAAACCACGGTTAGGTGGTATATACAATTATGGACGGGCTGCCGAGTGCCGACACAGAGGTAGCCACAGCCGTGAACTACCGCACTGTACTGTGTCTGCTGCTAATATAGACTGGTTGATAAAGAGATAGTATACTCGTAACTAGTATGTATGTATAAAGAAAGAAAAAAAAACCACGGTTAGGTGGTATATACAATTATGGACGGGCTGCCGAGTGCCGACACAGAGGTAGCCACAGCCGTGAACTACCGCACTGTACTGTGTCTGCTGCTAATATATAGACTGGTTGATAAAGAGATAGTATACTCGTAACTAGTATGTATGTATAAAGAAAGAAAAAAAAACCACGGTTAGGTGGTATATACAATTATGGACGGGCTGCCGAGTGCCGACACAGAGGTAGCCACAGCCGTGAACTACCGCACTGTACTGTGTCTGCTGCTAATATATAGACTGGTTGATAAAGAGATAGTATACTCGTAACTAGTATGTATGTATAAAGAAAGAAAAAAAAACCACGGTTAGGTGGTATATACAATTATGGACGGGCTGCCGAGTGCCGACACAGAGGTA
Source organism: Pseudophryne corroboree (assembly GCF_028390025.1). Lineage (NCBI taxonomy): Eukaryota > Metazoa > Chordata > Amphibia > Anura > Myobatrachidae > Pseudophryne > Pseudophryne corroboree. The sequence goes on along the minus strand of NC_086444.1, from coordinate 225,742,248 downwards.
GCCACAGCCGTGAACTACCGCACTGTACTGTGTCTGCTGCTAATATATAGACTGGTTGATAAAGAGATAGTATACTCGTAACTAGTATGTATGTATAAAGAAAGAAAAAAAAACCACGGTTAGGTGGTATATACAATTATGGACGGGCTGCCGAGTGCCGACACAGAGGTAGCCACAGCCGTGAACTACCGCACTGTACTGTGTCTGCTGCTAATATATAGACTGGTTGATAAAGAGATAGTATACTCGTAACTAGTATGTATGTATAAAGAAAGAAAAAAAAACCACGGTTAGGTGGTATATACAATTATGGACGGGCTGCCGAGTGCCGACACAGAGGTAGCCACAGCCGTGAACTACCGCACTGTACTGTGTCTGCTGCTAATATATAGACTGGTTGATAAAGAGATAGTATACTCGTAACTAGTATGTATGTATAAAGAAAGAAAAAAAAACCACGGTTAGGTGGTATATACAATTATGGACGGGCTGCCGAGTGCCGACACAGAGGTAGCCACAGCCGTGAACTACCGCACTGTACTGTGTCTGCTGCTAATATATAGACTGGTTGATAAAGAGATAGTATACTCGTAACTAGTATGTATGTATAAAGAAAGAAAAAAAAACCACGGTTAGGTGGTATATACAATTATGGACGGGCTGCCGAGTGCCGACACAGAGGTAGCCACAGCCGTGAACTACCGCACTGTACTGTGTCTGCTGCTAATATAGACTGGTTGATAAAGAGATAGTATACTCGTAACTAGTATGTATGTATAAAGAAAGAAAAAAAAACCACGGTTAGGTGGTATATACAATTATGGACGGGCTGCCGAGTGCCGACACAGAGGTAGCCACAGCCGTGAACTACCGCACTGTACTGTGTCTGCTGCTAATATAGACTGGTTGATAAAGAGATAGTATACTCGTAACTAGTATGTATGTATAAAGAAAGAAAAAAAAACCACGGTTAGGTGGTATATACAATTATAGACGGGCTGCCGAGTGCCGACACAGAGGTAGCCACAGCCGTGAACTACCGCACTGTACTGTGTCTGCTGCTAATATATAGACTGGTTGATAAAGAGATAGTATACTCGTAACTAGTATGTATGTATAAAGAAAGAAAAAAAAAACACGGTTAGGTGGTATATACAATTATGGACGGGCTGCCGAGTGCCGACACAGAGGTAGCCACAGCCGTGAACTACCGCACTGTACTGTATCTGCTGCTAATATAGACTGGTTGATAAAGAGATAGTATACTCGTAACTAGTATGTATGTATAAAGAAAGAAAAAAAAACCACGGTTAGGTGGTATATACAATTATGGACGGGCTGCCGAGTGCCGACACAGAGGTAGCCACAGCCGTGAACTACCGCACTGTACTGTGTCTGCTGCTAATATATAGACTGGTTGATAAAGAGATAGTATACTACTAATATTATATATACTGGTGGTCAGGTCACTGGTCACTAGTCACACTGGCAGTGGCACTCCTGCAGCAAAAGTGTGCACTGTTTAATTTTAATATAATATTATGTACTCCTGGCTCCTGCTATAACCTATAACTGGCACTGCAGTAGTGCTCCCCAGTCTCCCCCACAATTATAAGCTGTGTGAGCTGAGCAGTCAGACAGATATATAATATATATAGATGATGCAGCACACTGGCCTGAGCCTGAGCAGTGCACACAGATATGGTATGTGACTGACTGAGTCACTGTGTGTATCGCTTTTTTCAGGCAGAGAACGGATATATTAAATAAACTGCACTGTGTGTCTGGTGGTCACTCACTATATAATATATTATGTACTCCTGGCTCCTGCTATAACCTATAACTGGCACTGCAGTAGTGCTCCCCAGTCTCCCCCACAATTATAAGCTGTGTGAGCTGAGCAGTCAGACAGATATATATAATATTATATATAGATAATAGATGATGCAGCACACTGGCCTGAGCCTGAGCAGTGCACACAGATATGGTATGTGACTGAGTCACTGTGTGCTGTGTATCGCTTTTTTCAGGCAGAGAACGGATTATAAATAAAAGTGGTGGTCACTATCAGCAAAACTCTGCACTGTACTGAGTACTCCTAATGCTCCCCAAAATTAGTAAATCAAGTGTCTCTCTAATCTATTCTAAACGGAGAGGACGCCAGCCACGTCTTCTCCCTATCAATCTCAATGCACGTGTGAAAATGGCGGCGACGCGCGGCTCCTTATATAGAATCCGAGTCTCGCGATAGAATCCGAGCCTCGCGAGAATCCGACAGCGTCATGATGACGTTCGGGCGCGCTCGGGTTAACCGAGCAAGGCGGGAAGATCCGAGTCGCTCGGACCCGTGAAAAAAAACATGAAGTTCTGGTGGGTTCGGATTCAGAGAAACCGAACCCGCTCATCTCTACTGGATATCCCATTTTTCCAAAAAACATACAGTATACTGTATATAAATTATTGTATGCTATACAACAAGGTATTATGGAAATGCACCCACAATTACTGTTTGTATGTATCTAGGTTGAGCATCAATTTTACTTTTGTTAAACATGTTTATTATATAAATCATTCAGAAACAGCAATGTGCGCAGCACTACAAAAGAAGATGTCCAAAGAATCAATTCAGTTCAATAAGGGCAAATGTTCCTCCTCGCCTTCAGTAATAATATTTGTTCTGGTCCAAGAGAAAAACATTTTTTTGTATTAATTATAAAAAGTGGGTTTAATTTTTTAAGAGCTATGGCATTTGGTAATGAGATTAAAGGCCAGCCATGGCACGCAAAGAGGCTGCTTCAGAGATGGATGCAGCCAAGTGTCTGTATGCAGCGGCCGTGTCCATCTGGTCTGCGCATGCGCACTGGCTGCAGTGCGTGTGCGCGACACTTCTCCTTTTATCTGCATCTAAGAAGGATGTGACCACAAGATGATTGACAGCGATGGGCATTTGCGGGGTGGCGATGTGGGCATTGGGCCCTCCCCCACGTGGTGGACCAAACGGGGTCGGGCCGGGAGCGTTTTTGAGGCGGATATATGACATCACACGTACCCGATCTGATTTAAAAAATACTGGCAGACCACCTGACAGCGCAGCCAGGAGTCTCCCTTAATTCAATGTCATTGCGGACGCATTGGGAGGCAGCCAGTCACACATGCTGGGCGGCCTTGCCCTGTGCTGGGCAGCCCCCAGCATGCGAGGAGATGGACGCAGATCTGGCTGCGTATGCAGCGATCTGCGTCCATCTCAAAATAAGGTCGTTAATGCGCTGTACCATACAACACATACACAAGTAAAATCAGGTTGCATTTACAGCCCTCTGTGCCTGGGGAGTAGGACCAGTGCTGTTCCTGTGCAAGCTCAAAACAGTAAGAACACGGTCTTGTTAAATTAATTGCCAGTAACCAATGAAGCATTATGACAAGAGTGAGGTTCCCTGGAAAAGACATAGCCAGTACCAGGCATTGCCAGACTGTGGTGGTCATAGTATCAGGGCCATCACCAGGGGTTACTTATTGTTGGCAACATGCATATAAATTTCCCTCTGCTGTGGCCACTTTGGCATCTTTTGCTGTAGTCTGCTACTTCATGCTAATGATAGAATAAGCTATTCCATGGATTACAAGCGCGCATCTGGAAGTGCCAGGCCTGGAGCGCCCAATTTATGCATCTTTGGATGCAACATTCCAGCTTGATGCATATTTAGATACTACCATCTGTCGGAAACCTTGCACCTGCCCCATGTTAGGTAAAGATTTAACGTCAGTATGGACTCCAATGTAAGTGATTTAATCTTCTGAGTTCAGAACCGGTTATGCGACACATCTGCGACACTCCTACAACATGCCCATAAGGCAGTGCATCTCTGTGCATCTGAAATTCCACCTCCTAATCACCGCCCATGAATGCGCACAACATTTCCAATACATTTGTGAGAATGCATCTCAATTGCTACTCCACCTCTATGTGCACACACTATGCAACGCATACTGTACGTTGTATGACTTTTTAGCAACTTAGATGCATGGGCAGTCGGAAAACATCAACCATTTACGTGAATATCTAAATTGCATGCAACTCAGGATCAGGCCAAATTACTGATAGCGCACAAGTTAAGTGTATGTAGGTCCAGATTAACATATGGGTGGAAATGTGCTACTTTTCCTAGTTCTTTTTTCTTTTAAAAACTCATATTTAATGCACACATCCTAGTATCTACAGTCCTTAAAGTCATACATGCATATGTATCATCAGGCCTAGAGTACTGCAATGCCCTCTACCTGGGTCACTTGCACTGGTACAAAATGAAGCTGCAAGGTTATAACCCAACCAGCCCCATTCCAGCCACATAACACTCATTCTCAACTCCTTCACTGGCTGCCTGTAAAGGTGCATACACACTGAGCTGGCCAGAAAATCGTACAGTGAATACACACTGATTGATTTTCACCCAGCCCAGCGATTTTCACAGGGGTGAACCACTTTCAACAGTAGGAGACTGTGGAAAGTAGTTCACTTGGCTGGTAAAACAGGCCGACGGATGGCGGCGGGTGGCAATGATGCGGGAGCGCACGTCAGCGCTCACCGCTCATACGCCCTCATTCCGAGTTGTTTGCTCGCTAGCTGCTTTTAGCAGCAGTGTAAATGCTAAGCCGCCGCCCTCTGGAAGTGTATCTTAGCTTAGCAGAAGTGCAACCGAAAGGTTCGCAGTATTGCTACAAAAAAAGATTGTGCAGTTTCTGAGTAGCTCGAGACTTACTCCTAGCTTGCGATCACTTCAGACTGTTTAGTTCCTGTTTTGACGTCACAAACACGCCCTGCGTTCGGCCAACCACGCCTACGTTTCCCCAGCCACTCCTGCATTTTTATCCGACATACCTGCGTTTTTACACACACTACCCGAAAACGGTCAGTTACTACCCAGAAACACCCACTTCCTGTCAATCACTCACCGATCAGCAGAGCGACAGAAAAGCGTTGCTAGACCTTGTGTGAAACTGCATCAGCTTTTGTGAAAGTACGTTGCGCGTGCGCACTGCGCCCCATACGCATGTGCAGAAGAGCCGCTTTTTTACCTATTCGCTGCGCTGCGAATGAAAGCAGCTAGCGATCAACTCGGAATGAGGGCCATAGCCCGGCCATACACACAGGGCGATTTTGAGCTCAAAGTAGTTCAAAACGCCAAAAGTGTGCTACTTAGAGCTCAAAATCGCCTAGTGTGTGTATGGGCCTTAAGTGCTAAAGTATTATCAGGCTTCACTTTAAAGCCAATTTTGTTTGTATTCACATAGGCTATTAAAACAAAAAGTTGCAAATTGTTTATTTTGAGACAGTGTGTAAAATAAATGTTGGCATGTTGGCATCCAGAAATTTTAGGTGGGGGGTAAAGGTGTTGGATCAAGTCTGCACATCATCCAGGACCAGGTACAATTACAACTGTTTAAATAACTTTGGCATGTTACAATAGAGCATGTCACACAGCTAAGCATATTACAGCTTTCCATGCAGGTCCGTCGCTACCAACTAAGTAAAGGGATGCAGAGCAGGTACGCTCCAGGCAGGAGAGGCACTCTCCCTGCTCTGCATCCCTCCCGTCCCTACTGCACCACCGGTCCCCCCTGCTGCTGCCGGCTGCTGTGCCTGTCACACTGTGACAGGAAGTGGCTCCGGCAGCTTTATGTGTCCTCTCACCCTACCTGGCTGTCAGCACAGTGTGCACACTGTGCAAGAGGACCCGGCGAAAAGGGTACAGAGCTACATGGAACGGAGAGGCAGAGCTACACGGGAACAGGCTGATCATTCTGAGGAGGAACAGGAGGATTAGCAGCTCAGGCCAGCCAGACTTCCTTAGGTAAGAAGATGGAAAGAGAGTGAGTGAGTTTGAGAAAGTATGTGTGTGTGTGTGTGTGTGTGTGTGTGTGTGTGTGTGTGTGTGTGTGTGTGTATCTGTGTGTGTGTGTGTGTGTGTGTGTGTATGTGTATGTGTGTGTATCTGTGTGTATGTGTGACTGTGGGCATAATGTATGTGAGCGACACTACTAAGGGGGCATTTTTTGTAAGCGGCATTACTATGGGACATTTTGTGTAAGCGGCACTACTACAGGGGACATTTTGTATAAGCGCCACTACTAAGGGGTCATTTTGTGTAAGTAGCACTACTACAGGGGGTATTTTGTATGATGTGTGTAAGCGGCACTACTAAGGGGGCATTTTGTGTAAGCAGCACTACTACAGGGGCATTTTGTGTAAGCGGCACTATTACTGGGGGGATTTTGTGTAAGCGCCACTACAACTGCGGGATTTCCTTGTAAGACCACACCCCTTTTTCTGTGTACACCAAAGGCGCATGCTGTCCATTTGTAAAGTATAGGAACACCCTAGCACCGGCCCTGCTTCCATGTATAGTTTATTTCACTTTACCATATATGCGGCACATGGAAGATTTCCACTTCTGAAGAAGCCTGGGGTAGATAGACAGACACATTGCATACACCTGCCCTGCTTTGGGTAAAGCGGTCTACTAAGAGGAAGGAGTTAAGTCTGCTACTGTAGCTGTGTTATCCTCTGTCAGGCTGGCTTCACTCTTGTGTTGTTTTATGTTGCTTCCATAGAAAAAGGCCACATATTAACATTTTTAAATAGAATAAAAAAATAAACCTTTTTTTCGTACTGAGTCATTTGACCAGAGCCAAATATTACCTTTCTGTTACAAAGAAAAACACATTGATCTATACAAATCGTAAGAGGCAGATTAGTGGGATTGCCATTGTTTAGAGAAGAAAAACACTCACAGGCTGAGTAGTCTCTGCCCAGAAACTATAATGCAACCTGCTTTCAACTATTTCTGTGCCCTCAGGTAGCAATACATACATATGAAACCTACTGCATAAGAATAACAAATTACAGTAGAAGTCACTTTTTACCATGGGAGACCTAACGTCCAACACATATGTTGAAGTAAATAGCAGCTTCTAAATCATTTTCCAGGGTAGCTGGAGAAAGTCAGCAGACCCATTTTTTTCCAATATATGTTTATTCATTTTCAAAAACAGGATACAGGATACAAAATAGTCATAAAGTAGTACAACACGTGCAATATAAACATATATATATATAGACACTAACACAGATTAATCATAGAAATAGATACAAAATATAGCAAGAGAGTCCAAAACAGTACCCAGTATAAATAAAGTAAAACATGCAAGGTAATTAAAGAAAACAAGACAGGTTAACAAAGTCAAAGACGTCACACAAAATGGAGAATACAGGACAGAAGGGGAAGGAAAAAAAGGGGCATATGGGAAGAATTGGAAGCCCCAGAATAGAACAGATGGAGAGGATATTACAGGCATGCTGTCCACCTGCATTGGTAACTGCAAAAGTTGAGTCAGATGGGAGAGAAAATGGGAAAACCCAAACTCAGGTTACGGCTTTCGCAGCACTATTGAGCAACTTCAGTGAGGACTTTTTGAAGGTAGATCAGTGCCGTAACTAGCTGTGTGCCAATGGTGCCTTGCGCACAGCACATATACACTGTGGGCGCACCATCTGGCAGCACCACCCACACAGCCACCTGCCTCCCATCGTTGCAGCCCTGCCCTGTATGTAGTGGTGTACGTACAGCTAATTCTCTGCTGGCGAGTGCACCACTATACAGGGAATGCTTGCAGCGCCACCTTCCCACCAGATAGGATGCTCCGCCACCCTGTAGTGCCTCCAATGAGAGAAGACATCTCTCCAAGCCCCAGTTGATTCCCACAGTTCCCTGCGCAGAGGTTTTTTTTTTTGGGGGGGCGGTGAGAGGAGGAGGCATTACTGACCATAGTGCAGCCCAGCGACTCCAGAGTCAGACCTCTGCTGACCTTTCCCCCACCTGCCCTCAGTCATAGAGATTAACGTGGTGAGTAGTGCAATATTAGTTTATATTACTGTACCTGGCGCAATGTGTAAAAGGTGGCTCTACTTGGTGCAATGTGTAAAAGGAGGCTTTACCTGGCTTTGTAAAAGGGGACTCTACCTGGCGTAATGTGTAAAAGGGGACTCTACATGTGTATAAGAGCTCTAGAGCAAAATAAGGGGTCTATTTACAGTACTAAGCCTTGGAGAGAGATAAAGTGGAGGAGATAAAGTACCAACCAACCAGCTCCTAACTATCATTTTTCAAACATGGCCTTTAACATGATAGTTTGGAGCTGATTGGCTGGTACTTTATCTCCATCCTCTTTATCTCTCTCCAAGGGCTGAATGTAATGGCTTGTAAGACGGCTGGAGCTCCAACACTCCGGCTGAACTCGTACATTTTTTTAAAGCAACAAAAGTTTACAAGGCAAAACCAACCAGGTTTTGCCTTATAAACATTTGCTGCTTTAAAAAAACATACGCGTTCGGCCGGAGTCTCGGAGCTCCGGCTGTCTCGCAAGCCATTAGATCCGGCCCCTAGTACATCAGCCCCTATCTTTCTAAAACAATCTTCAATTAATTTGTTTATAAGCTAATAATTTGGTGTACAGTATTTCTATATAAATTGTATATCTCTGTGCCTAGTACATCATTAAATCCTATCAGCGAGATCTGACGCTTTTCCCATATGTAACATCATTCTTGTGTTGTGACCAACATAAAATTTCCCCAAAATTCAAAAGTTCTATTTTTGATGCCTTCCTATTGTTCTGTGCTCGCATTCCTTGAAATTAAATCAAACAAACTCTTTATGGCTTAAGTTTCTTTGATATGATGTTTTGACTGTATCCAGGTTCTATCTGGTGTAATCTAAGCAGGATTCCTTGTTGTGTTGCCTTTACTGTGCCCAGGGCAGTGACTCCTGCTTGACAAAGGCCCCTGAATGTTTATTTATTTATTTCACAATTTCTTCAGGATTCCGGCTATTATTTGTGCTTTTGATGAACGTGCCATTTTATGCTGGTCTTTTTTGAAGTAACTTTAAAACAAAAAATATATATTTATCTCTTTGCTAATGTGATTTATATTCAGACTGGAAGTTACCAGGTCATCCATGGATAGGCCTCAAACTAAGTGGACACCCTACTATACTTTGTACTTGGCTATCGTGTAAATATATTATTAACCTTTAACATTCCACAGCCACCTCTGGAAAGCGTATAATGCATACTTGCCAACTTCTGGGCAGCTCTCCTTGGGAGAGAGTAGTTAGGTTGGCACAACTGGCGGGTGGTACGGGGGGGAGGGATGGACGCATCAGAAGGGGTGGGGTGGAGGCAAAACACTATAAATGATTCAGTACAGGAGGCATGATGACCGCATTGTAGCCACGCACCTTCCCACCCACCCCCCCAGTGCTTAACAATGCCAAAATTACTGCCATTATACAGCAGGGATCGTGTCTATGATGATGTGATTTACAAAGAATTGCGTCATAGGTGCCCGGACCACCCACTTTACTCGCTAACTGGGCGGCAGGACAGAAGGGGTCCTCTCAAGTCAGGAGACATGCTTGGCTTGCTCTTCCAAGGGGGCGCAAGGGGATGGGAGGGTCACACGATTTTTGGGAGCCTCCCAACCATTCTAGGACAGTAGGCAAGTATGGTATAATGGTTAATTTAGACAGTTATGATACATATAATTTCTAGCTTATTTGGGAGAGAGAATAATTATAATAATTACCTTCAAGGCCCCAGAAAAAAAGAGCTGAATTAAGGAGAAATGAGCAACCATGGGGAAAGGAAAGATAGCAGCCGGGGAGGAAAAGAGAGAACTGGGAGAGAAGAGAGCTTGGGGTAAAAATAAAAGAAGTAGTAAAGTAAAGATGTAAGAGAAAAAGGTAACTGCTAAATGAATGAGAAATGAGTACTTGAGCAGAGGAGAACAATGAGAGCTGAAGAGATTTGCTTCTGGAAAATGGAATGATAGAAACCATGGTGATTACAGAAAGCTTTGGGGAGGCATTGATTTAATTGATAACAGGTAACAGAACAAAAGTGCTCGTAGAGGGCATATTTAAGGTTTAAGTAGTCTTTTTTCCATTGCTAAGACATTGCTGGAGACATACCTGGGAAGGATTATGTAAGATGTGCTGGATGCAGTGCCGTAACTAGGCATTTTAGCACTGTGTGCAAGAAACGGCATTGGCGCCCCCCCTATGCAAGATAGGGGCAGTGCGCGCCGTAAAAATACATAGCGTGGCTTCATGGGGAAGGGGCGTGGCCACAAAATAATACCAATTCATACTACGGTGCACAGTAGTCTCCATTATTCAAATTACACTGCACTGTAGTGCCACTACACCAGGTAGAGCCCATTTTGTACATTACGGCAGCCAGTCCCCCTTTTTACACATTACGGCAGACAGCGTCCCATTTTACACATTACGGCAGACAGCGTCTCCCTTCTTACACATTACGGCAGACGGCATGCCTTTTTACACATTACGGCAGACAGTCCCCCTTTTTACACATTACGGCAGATAGTGTCCCCTTTTTTACACATTACGGCAGACAGCGTCCCATTACGGCAGACAGCGTCCCTCTTTTTACACATTACGGCAGACAGTGTCCCCCTTATTACACATTACGGCTACAATACGGCAGACAGCGTCCCCCTTATTACACATTACAGCAGACAGCGTCCCCCTTTTTACACATTATGGCAGCCAGTCCCCCTTTTTACACATTGTGGCAGAGAGAATAGAGAGAGAGAGAGAGAAAGAGAGAGATACTTACCATCTCTCCCCGCTGGAGAGGAGTCAGGCTCCTCGTGCTGGCAGATCCCGGGTAGCCGCAGAGAAGAAGAAGGAGGAGGGAGGGGGACTGGAGCCGCAGCAGCGCTATGTACTTGGTAGAGGCGCCACTGCAGCAGTCCCCTCTCCTTCCGCATTGGCTGGCCGCCGCTGTGAATGCTGGGATGAGCGAAGTGCATCCCAGCATTCACAGCAGCAATGAGTCAATTTGTAATGAGTCAATTTGACTCATTACAAGCCGCTGGCCATGCGCCCTCAGGGCAACTGCGCTGTGTGCCAGGCACACCTGGCACACACATAGTTACAGCACTGGCTGGATGCTTCTGAGTGAGATGCGCTGGATGCAACATGTAAGAGAGAAAATTGGTCAAAAGAAAAGCACTGGCGCAGGGCAATGAGATATTCGTATTCTACTGTACAGACGTATTCATCTGTAGATGTGGTCTACGGGATCATGACAAGTGCTGCATTTTGCTGCATCTGGAACTCCAAAATGGACTGAGTATAGTGGCCAGTTAGGTCCAAGAAATGTGGAAAAGGGATACCTGATATCGCCACCATACACAGAGCTGTAACTGGGCAGTGCCATGAAAATATGGACATAGGACTTTCAGAGATGGTCGCTAGAGATGTGCACTTGAAATTTTTCGGGTTTTGTGTTTTGGTTTTGGGTTCGGTTCCGCGGCCGTGTTTTGGGTTCGACCGCGTTTTGGCAAAACCTCACCTAATTTTTTTTGTCGGATTCGGGTGTGTTTTGGATTCGGGTGTTTTTTTTAAAAAACACTAAAAAACAGCTTAAATCATAGAATTTGGGGATCATTTTGATCCCAAAGTATTATTAACCTCAAAAACCATAATTTCCACTCATTTTCAGTCTATTCTGAATACCTCACACCTCACAATATTATTTTTAGTCCTAAAATTTGCACCTAGGTCGCTGGATGACTAAGCTAAGCGACCCTAGTGGCCGACACAAACACCGTGCCCATCTAGGAGTGTCACTGCAGTGTCACGCAGGATGGCCCTTCCAAAAAACACTCCCCAAACAGCACATGACGCAAAGAAAAAAAGAGGCGCAATGAGGTAGCTGTGTGAGTAAGATAAGCGACCCTAGTGGCCGACACAAACACCGGGCCCATCTAGGAGTGGCACTGCAGTGTCACGCAGGATGGCCCTTCCAAAAAACCCTCCCCAAACAGAACATGACGCAAAGAAAAAAAGAGGCGCAATGAGGTAGCTGTGTGAGTAAGATAAGCGACCCTAGTGGCCGACACAAACACCGGGCCCATCTAGGAGTGGCACTGCAGTGTCACGCAGGATGGCCCTTCCAAAAAACCCTCCCCAAACAGCACATGACGCAAAGAAAAAAAGAGGCGCAATGAGGTAGCTGTGTGAGTAAGATAAGCGACCCTAGTGGCCGACACAAACACCGGGCCCATCTAGGAGTGGCACTGCAGTGTCACGCAGGATGGCCCTTCCAAAAAACCCTCCCCAAACAGCACATGACGCAAAGAAAAAAAGAGGCGCAATGAGGTAGCTGTGTGAGTAAGATAAGCGACCCTAGTGGCCGACACAAACACCGTGCCCATCTAGGAGTGGCACTGCAGTGTCACGCAGGATGGCCCTTCCAAAAAACCCTCCCCAAACAGCACATGACGCAAAGAAAAAAAGAGGCGCAATGAGGTAGCTGTGTGAGTAAGATAAGCGACCCTAGTGGCCGACACAAACACCGGGCCCATCTAGGAGTGGCACTGCAGTGTCACGCAGGATGGCCCTTCCAAAAAACCCTCCCCAAACAGCACATGACGCAAAGAAAAAAAGAGGCGCAATGAGGTAGCTGTGTGAGTAAGATAAGCGACCCTAGTGGCCGACACAAACACCGTGCCCATCTAGGAGTGGCACTGCAGTGTCACGCAGGATGGCCCTTCCAAAAAACCCTCCCCAAACAGCACATGACGCAAAGAAAAAAAGAGGAGCAATGAGGTAGCTGTGTGAGTAAGATAAGCGACCCTAGTGGCCGACACAAACACCGTGCCCATCTAGGAGTGGCACTGCAGTGTCACGCAGGATGGCCCTTCCAAAAAACCCTCCCCAAACAGCACATGACGCAAAGAAAAAAAGAGGCGCAATGAGGTAGCTGTGTGAGTAAGATAAGCGACCCTAGTGGCCGACACAAACACCGGGCCCATCTAGGAGTGGCACTGCAGTGTCACGCAGGATGGCCCTTCCAAAAAACATTCCACAAACAGCACATGACGCAAAGAAAAATTAAAGAAAAAAGAGGTGCAAGATGGAATTGTCCTTGGGCCCTCCCACCCACCCTTTTGTTGTATAAACAGGACATGCACACTTTAACCAACCCATCATTTCAGTGACAGGGTCTGCCACACGACTGTGACTGAAATGACGGGTTGGTTTGGACCCCCACCAAAAAAGAAGCAATTAATCTCTCCTTGCACAAACTGGCACTACAGAGGCAAGATGTCCACCTCATCATCATCCTCCGATATATCACCGTGTACATCCCCCTCCTCACAGATTATCAATTCGTCCCCACTGGAATCCACCATCTCAGCTCCCTGTGTACTTTGTGGAGGCAATTGCTGCTGGTCAATGTCTCCACGGAGGAATTGATTATAATTCATTTTAATGAACATCATCTTCTCCACATTTTCTGGATGTAACCTCGTACGCCGATTGCTGACAAGGTGAGCGGCGGCACTAAACACTCTTTCGGAGTACACACTTGTGGGAGGGCAACTTAGGTAGAATAAAGCCAGTTTGTGCAAGGGCCTCCAAATTGCCTCTTTTTCCTGCCAGTATAAGTACGGACTGTGTGACGTGCCTACTTGGATGCGGTCACTCATATAATCCTCCACCATTCTTTCAATGGTGAGAGAATCATATGCAGTGACAGTAGACGACATGTCCGTAATCGTTGTCAGGTCCTTCAGTCCGGACCAGATGTCAGCATCAGCAGTCGCTCCAGACTGCCCTGCATCACCGCCAGCGGGTGGGCTCGGAATTCTGAGCCTTTTCCTCGCACCCCCAGTTGCGGGAGAATGTGAAGGAGGAGATGTTGACAGGTCGCGTTCCGCTTGACTTGACAATTTTCTCACCAGCAGGTCTTTCAACCCCAGCAGACTTGTGTCTGCCGGAAAGAGAGATCCAAGGTAGGCTTTAAATCTAGGATCGAGCACGGTGGCCAAAATGTAGTGCTCTGATTTCAACAGATTGACCACCCGTGAATCCTTGTTAAGCGAATTAAGGGCTCCATCCACAAGTCCCACATGCCTAGCGGAATCGCTCCGTGTTAGCTCCTCCTTCAATGTCTCCAGCTTCTTCTGCAAAAGCCTGATGAGGGGAATGACCTGACTCAGGCTGGCAGTGTCTGAACTGACTTCACGTGTGGCAAGTTCAAAGGGCATCAGAACCTTGCACAACGTTGAAATCATTCTCCACTGCGCTTGAGACAGGTGCATTCCACCTCCTATATCGTGCTCAATTGTATAGGCTTGAATGGCCTTTTGCTGCTCCTCCAACCTCTGAAGCATATAGAGGGTTGAATTCCACCTCGTTACCACTTCTTGCTTCAGATGATGGCAGGGCAGGTTCAGTAGTTTTTGGTGGTGCTCCAGTCTTCTGTACGTGGTGCCTGTACGCCGAAAGTGTCCCGCAATTCTTCTGGCCACCGACAGCATCTCTTGCACGCCCCTGTCGTTTTTTTAAAAATTCTGCACCACCAAATTCAAGGTATGTGCAAAACATGGGACATGCTGGAATTTGCCCATATTTAATGCACACACAATATTGCTGGCGTTGTCCGATGCCACAAATCCACAGGAGAGTCCAATTGGGGTAAGCCATTCCGCGATGATCTTCCTCAGTTGCCGTAAGAGGTTTTCAGCTGTGTGCGTATTCTGGAAAGCGGTGATACGAAGCGTAGCCTGCCTAGGAAAGAGTTGGCGTTTGCGAGATGCTGCTACTGGTGCCGCCGCTGCTGTTCTTGCGGCGGGAGTCCATACATCTACCCAGTGGGCTGTCACAGTCATATAGTCCTGAGTCTGCCCTGCTCCACTTGTCCACATGTCCGTGGTTAAGTGGACATTGGGTACAGCTGCATTTTTTAGGACACTGGTGAGTCTTTTTCTAAGGTCTGTGTACATTTTCGGTATCGCCTGCCTAGAGAAGTGGAACCTAGATGGTATTTGGTAACGGGGGCACACTACCTCAAGAAATTGTGTAGTTCCCTGTGAACTAACGGCGGATACCGGACGCACGTCTAACACCAACATAGTTGTCAAGGCCTCAGTTATCCGCTTTGCAGCAGGATGACTGCTGTGATATTTCATCTTCCTCGCAAAGGACTGTTGGACAGTCAATTGCTTACTGGAAGTAGTACAAGTGGTCTTCCGACTTCCCCTCTGGGATGACCATCGACTCCCAGCAGCAACAACAGCAGCGCCAGCAGCAGTAGGCGTTACACGCAAGGATGCATCGGAGGAATCCCAGGCAGGAGAGGAATCGTCAGAATTGCCAGTGACATGGCCTGCAGGACTATTGGCATTCCTGGGGAAGGAGGAAATTGACACTGAGGGAGTTGGTGGGGTGGTTTGCGTGAGCTTGGTTACAAGAGGAAGGGATTTACTGGTCAGTGGACTGCTTCCGCTGTCACCCAAAGTTTTTGAACTTGTCACTGACTTATTATGAATGCGCTGCAGGTGACGTATAAGGGAGGATGTTCCGAGGTGGTTAACGTCCTTACCCCTACTTATTACAGCTTGACAAAGGCAATACACGGCTTGACACCTGCTGTCCGCTTTTCTGTTGAAATACCTCCACACTGAAGAGCTGATTTTTTTGGTATTTTCACCAGGCATGTCAACGGCCATATTCCTCCCACGGACAACAGGTGTCTCCCCGGGTGCCTGACTTAAACAAACCACCTCACCATCAGAATCCTCCTGGTCAATTTCCTCCCCAGCGCCAGCAACACCCGTATCCTCCTCATCCTGGTGTACTTCAACACTGACATCTTCAATCTGACTATCAGGAACTGGACTGCGGGTGCTCCTTCCAGCACTTGCAGGGGGCGTGCAAATGGTGGAAGGCGCATGCTTTTCATGTCCAGTGTTGGGAAGGTCAGGCATCGCAACCGACACAATTGGACTCTCCTTGTGGATTTGGGATTTCGAAGAACGCACAGTTCTTTGCGGTGCTTTTGCCAGCTTGAGTCTTTTCAGTTTTCTAGCGAGAGGCTGAGTGCTTCCATCCTCATGTGAAGCTGAACCACTAACCATGAACATAGGCCAGGGCCTCAGCCGTTCCTTGCCACTCCGTGTGGTAAATGGCATATTGGCAAGTTTACGCTTCTCCTCCGACAATTTTATTTTAGGTTTTGGAGTCCTTTTTTTACTGATATTTGGTGTTTTGGATTTGACATGCTCTGTACTATGACATTGGGCATCGGCCTTGGCAGACGACGTTGCTGGCATTTCATCGTCTCGGCCATGACTAGTGGCAGCAGCTTCAGCACGAGGTGGAAGTGGATCTTGATCTTTCCCTAATTTTGGAACCTCAACATTTTTGTTCTCCATATTTTAATAGGCACAACTAAAAGGCACCTCAGGTAAACAATGGAGATGGATGGATACTAGTATACTTATGGATGGACTGCCGAGTGCCGACACAGAGGTAGCTACAGCCGTGGACTACCGTACTGTGTCTGCTGCTAATATAGACTGGATGATTGATAATGAGATGAAATCAATATATATATGTATGTATATATAATATCACTAGTACTGCAGCCGGACAGGTAGATAATATATTTATTAGGTAATGATGACTGATGACGGACCTGCTGGACACTGTCAGCTCAGCAGCACCGCAGACTGCTACAGTAAGCTACTATACTATAGTAGTATGTACAAAGAAGAAAGAAAAAAAAAACCACGGGTAGGTGGTATACAATTATGGATGGACTGCCGAGTGCCGACACAGAGGTAGCTACAGCCGTGGACTAACGTACTGTGTCTGCTGCTAATATAGACTGGATGATTGATAATGAGATGAAATCAATATATATATGTATGTATATATAATATCACTAGTACTGCAGCCGGACAGGTAGATAATATATTTATTAGGTAATGATGACTGATGACGGACCTGCTGGACACTGTCAGCTCAGCAGCACCGCAGACTGCTACAGTAAGCTACTATACTCTATAGTAGTATGTACAAAGAAGAAAGAAAAAAAAAAACCACGGGTAGGTGGTATACAATTATGGATGGACTGCCGAGTGCCGACACAGAGGTAGCTACAGCCGTGGACTAACGTACTGTGTCTGCTGCTAATATAGACTGGATGATTGATAATGAGATGAAATCAATATATATATGTATGTATATATAATATCACTAGTACTGCAGCCGGACAGGTAGATAATATATTTATTAGGTAATGATGACTGATGACGGACCTGCTGGACACTGTCAGCTCAGCAGCACCGCAGACTGCTACAGTAAGCTACTATACTATAGTAGTATGTACAAAGAAGAAAGAAAAAAAAAACCACGGGTAGGTGGTATACAATTATGGATGGACTGCCGAGTGCCGACCCAGAGGTAGCTACAGCCGTGGACTAACGTACTGTGTCTGCTGCTAATATAGACTGGATGATTGATAATGAGATGAAATCAATATATATATGTATGTATATATAATATCACTAGTACTGCAGCCGGACAGGTAGATAATATATTTATTAGGTAATGATGACTGATGACGGACCTGCTGGACACTGTCAGCTCAGCAGCACCGCAGACTGCTACAGTAAGCTACTATACTATAGTAGTATGTACAAAGAAGAAAGAAAAAAAAAAAACCACGGGTAGGTGGTATACAATTATGGATGGACTGCCGAGTGCCGACACAGAGGTAGCTACAGCCGTGGACTAACGTACTGTGTCTGCTGCTAATATAGACTGGATGATTGATAATGAGATGAAATCAATATATATATGTATGTATATATAATATCACTAGTACTGCAGCCGGACAGGTAGATAATATATTTATTAGGTAATGATGACTGATGACGGACCTGCTGGACACTGTCAGCTCAGCAGCACCGCAGACTGCTACAGTAAGCTACTATACTATAGTAGTATGTACAAAGAAGAAAGGAAAAAAAAAAACACGGGTAGGTGGTATACAATTATGGATGGACTGCCGAGTGCCGACACAGAGGTAGCTACAGCCGTGGACTAACGTACTGTGTCTGCTGCTAATATAGACTGGATGATTGATAATGAGATGAAATCAATATATATATGTATGTATATATAATATCACTAGTACTGCAGCCGGACAGGTAGATAATATATTTATTAGGTAATGATGACTGATTACGGACCTGCTGGACACTGTCAGCTCAGCAGCACCGCAGACTGCTACAGTAAGCTACTATACTCTATAGTAGTATGTACAAAGAAGAAAAAAAAAAAAAACCACGGGTAGGTGGTATACAATTATGGATGGACTGCCGAGTGCCGACACAGAGGTAGCTACAGCCGTGGACTAACGTACTGTGTCTGCTGCTAATATAGAGTCTAGACTGGATGATAAATTATTGATAATGAGATGAAATCAATATAATATCACTAGTACTGCAGCCGGACAGGTACTATATATATTTATTATGTAATGACTGATGACGGACCTGCTGGACACTGTCAGGTCAGCACAGCACCGCAGACTGCTACAGTAAGCTACTATAGTAGTATGTATAAAGAAGAATGAAAAAAAAAAAAAACACGGGTAGGTGGTATACAATATTATATATATATATATATTATATACAATTATATATATATATATATATATATATATATATATTAAACTGGTGGTGATTGATTATTAAACTGGTGGTCACTTCAGGTCACGTTGCAACTTGCAACTAGTACTCCGAGGCCTAAGCAGACAATCACAAAATATATTATTATACTGGTGGTCAGTGTGGTCACAACAATGGCAGTGTGGCACTGACTCTGGCAGCAAAAGTGTGCACTGTACGTTATATGTACTCCTGAGTCCTGCTCTCAGACTCTAACTGCTCCCCACTGTCAGTGTCTCCCCCACAAGTCAGATAATAGACTTACAGTCACACTATCTATTATCTAATCTATAAATATCACTTCAGCAAGTAGTATAGTAGTATACAGTATAGTAGTACTCCTCCTAATAATGCTCCCCAAAATACTGTGTCTCTCTCTTCTCTAAACGGAGAGGACGCCAGCCACGTCCTCTCCCTATGACTCTCAATGCACGTGTGAAAATGGCGGCGACGCGCGTCTCCTTATATAGAATCCGAGTCTCGCGATAGAATCCGAGCCTCGCGAGAATCCGACAGCGTGATGATGACGTTCGGGCGCGCTCGGGTTAGCCGAGCAAGGCGGGAAGATCCGAGCCTGCTCGGACCCGTGTAAAAAACCTGAAGTTCGGGCGGGTTCGGATTCAGAGGAACCGAACCCGCTCATCTCTAATGGTCGCAGATCACTGCATATGCAGCCAGATCTGCGTCCATCTCCTCACATGCTGGGGACCACCCAGCATGTGTGAAGTGCTGCCTACCAATGCGTCTACAATTACATTGTGGATGCATCGAATTAAGGTTGGCCCCAGGCAGCATAGCCTAGCTGCACTATCAGGCAGCCCGCGTGTGACGTCACACAGCTGCCCTGAAAACGCTCCCAGCCTGCCATGCGTGTGACGTCACACAGGATGCGGATGCAATGTGTAAGATCACGAACGTGCACTGCGGCCAGACGTGCGGTTGTGTTCGGGTCTGAATGATCCCCATAGTGATAAAACATAAAGGTCAAGACAGGTACATGATGTTCGCATTAGTAATCAGTTGAAGTGCTCTACTTTTCTAATATAGGAAAATAATTATGATTTGTGATCTAGATGCGTCATCGCTTGGAGAGTAATAAAATTGAGGGGCAGATGTATTAACCATGGAGAAGTGATAAAGTGGAAGGTGATAACGTACCAGCCAGTCAGCTCTTGTCATTTTTCAAACCCAGCCTGTAACTTGACTGGAGCTGATTGGCTGGTACTTTATCTCTCTCTATTTTATTACTCTTCAAGTGATGACGCATCTAGCCCCTAGTACTCCATATTAGGGCTCTTTAAACCATCAAGTGTTCACTGAATGAAAACAATATGGCCAGGTTTTCATTTATTTGCATGTAAAGCAATGAATGTGTTTCCTTAAATTATCACATAATGGGGGTCATTCTGAGTTGTTCGCTCGCAAGCTGCTTTTAGCAGCATTGCACACGCTAAGCCGCCGCCTACTGGGAGTGAATCTTAGCATATTAAAATTGCGAACGAAAGATTAGCAGAATTGCGAATAGACACTTCTTAGCAGTTTCTGAGTAGCTCCAAACTTACTCGGCATCTGCGATCAGTTCAGTGCTTGTCGTTCCTGGTTTGACGTCACAAACACACCCAGCGTTCGCCCAGACACTCCTCCGTTTCTCCAGCCACTCCCACGTTTTTCCCAGAAACGGTAGCGTTTTTTCACACACTCCCATAAAACGGCCAGTTTCCGCCCAGAAACACCCACTTCCTGTCAATCACATTACGATCACCAGAACGAAGAAAAAACTTCGTAATGCCGTGAGTAAAATACCTAACTGCATAGCACATTTACTTGGTGCAGTCGCACTGCCGACATTGCGCATGCGCATTAGCGACTATTCGCTCCATTGCGACAAAAAAATAACGTGCGAACAACTCGGAATGACCCCCAATATCTCAATATCAAGATTAATATAATGGAAATAAAGTCATATATAATTCTCTCACCTTGAATATGGTTAAGTTAAAATGTACATTTCTAAAGTTGAATACATTACTAAAAAATTATTTTTTATTATTGAGTCAGATTTTGAGATACAGTATTACCTCAAAATTCAGTTTTATATAAAAGTTTACCATGGTCATTACTAGGGATGTGCACCGGACATTTTTCGGGCTTTGTGTTTTGGTTTTGGATTCGGTTCCGTGGCCGTGTTTTGGATTCGGACGCGTTTTGGCAAAACCTCCCTGAAAATTTTTTGTCGGATTCGGGTGTGTTTTGGATTCGGGTGTTTTTTTACAAAAAACCCTCAAAAACAGCTTAAATCATAGAATTTGGGGGTCATTTTGATCCCATAGTATTATTAACCTCAATAACCATAATTTCCACTCATTTCCAGTCTGTTCTGAACACCTAACACCTCACAATATTATTTTTAGTCCTAAAATTTGCACCGAGGTCGCTGGATGAATAAGCTAAGCGACCCAAGTGGCCGACACAAACACCTGGCCCATCTAGGAGTGGCACTGCAGTGTCAGACAGGATGGCACTTCAAAAAAATATGATAAGCCTCCAGGCCACTTCACGGCTGCTCTATTACTGGAGGTCCCTAACTAAGCATAAGTCCAGGGCTTGGACCCCACAAAGTCGGCTCAGGCCCGACCACCCTAGGGCAGCACACCATTGAAATACTAAAGTGTTAATATGTGTTAAGAAAGAAGCAGAAGGTATGGGTTAGAAAGTGCTACAAAAATAAGGGTGTTAATAAAATACTCAAAAGAGTAATATTAGTGAAAAAATAGGAGTGTTACATAAGTGCTAAATAAATAATATGGCATGCTACCCCAAGGTGGCCCAGCCCCACCAGACCTGGGGGGTACCACTCCCCAAACCCATGCACAGCATAATAATAATAATAATAATAATAATAATAATAACAACATCCACTATGGGTCATACAATTGCTTAATGTATGGCCACATGATAATGGCACATACAAAACATATCCAGATTGAGAGCTAGTTTACCTGGAGGCACCCCTGTATCCTCCAAATGGCACCACAGGACCCAGCATGCCCTCCTAATGCTGGCTCCATCTATGCCTCACTGAACTGCAATAAATACTGGAAAACTGCTCTAATCAAGCTGGTAACAATCCCCAGGTGCTGCGAGAGGGGGTTACTCTAGACAAGAAATACAAAAGGGATTTTTCCCACGCACTCTGCTGGCTGTTAGTAAGAAGAACTATATACACTATGTAATGATAGAAAATTTAGAGCTCTTCGTTACATATGTTTTGCAAAAGATATGATAAGCCTCCAGGCCACTTCACGGCTGCTCTATTACTGGAGGTCCCTAACTAAGCATAAGTCCAGGGCTTGGACCCCACAAAGTCGGCTCAGGCCCGACCACCCTAGGGCAGCACACCATTGAAATACTAAAGTGTTAATATGTGTTAAGAAAGAAGCAGAAGCTATGGGTTAGAAAGTGCTACAAAAATAAGGGTGTTAATAAAATACTCAAAAGAGTAATATTAGTGAAAAAATAGGAGTGTTACATAAGTGCTAAATAAATAATATGGCATGCTACCCCAAGGTGGCCCAGCCCCACCAGACCTGGGGGGTACCACTCCCCAAACCCATGCACAGCATAATAATAATAATAATAATAATAACAACATCCACTATGGGTCATACAATTGCTTAATGTATGGCCACATGATAATGGCACATACAAAACATATCCAGATTGAGAGCTAGTTTACCTGGAGGCACCCCTGTATCCTCCAAATGGCACCACAGGACCCAGCATGCCCTCCTAATGCTGGCTCCATCTATGTGGCCATACATTAAGCAATTGTATGACCCATAGTGGATGTTGTTATTATTATTATTATTATTATCTTATCTTCTTACTAACAGCCAGCAGATATGGATATGTTTTGTATGTGCCATTATCATGTGGCCATACATTAAGCAATTCTATGACCCATAGTGGATGTTGTTATTATTATTATTATTATTATTATTATTATGCTGTGCATGGGTTTGGGGAGTGGTACCCCCCAGGTCTGGTGGGGCTGGGCCACCTTGGGGTAGCATGCCATATTATTTATTTAGCACTTATGTAACACTCCTATTTTTTCACTAATATTACTCTTTTGAGTATTTTATTAACACCCTTATTTTTGTAGCACTTTCTAACCCATAGCTTCTGCTTCTTTCTTAACACATATTAACACTTCAGTATTTCAATGGTGTGCTGCCCTAGGGTGGTCGGGCCTGAGCCGACTTTGTGGGGTCCAAGCCCTGGACTTATGCTTAGTTAGGGACCTCCAGTAATAGAGCAGCCGTGAAGTGGCCTGGAGGCTTATCATATCTTTTGCAAAACATATGTAACAAAGAGATCTAAATTTTCTATCATTACATAGTGTATATAGTTCTTCTTACTAACAGCCAGCAGAGTGCGTGGGAAAAATCCCTTTTGTATTTCTTGTCTAGAGTAACCCCCTCCCGCAGCACCTGGGGATTGTTACCAGCTTGATTAGAGCAGTTTTCCACTATTTATTGCAGTTCAGTGAGGCATAGATGGAGCCAGCATCAGGAGGGCATGCTGGGTCCTGTGGTGCCATTTGGAGGATACAGGGGTGCCTCCAGGTAAACTAGCTCTCAATCTGGATATGTTTTGTATGTGCCATTATCATGTTGCCATACATTAAGCAATTGTATGACCCATAGTGGATGTTGTTATTATTATTATTATTATTATTATTATGCTGTGCATGGGTTTGGGGAGTGGTACCCCTCAGGTCTGGTGGGGCTGGGCCACCTTGGGGTAGCATGCCATATTATTTATTTAGCACTTATGTAACACTCCTATTTTTTCACTAATATTACTCTTTTGAGTATTTTATTAACACCCTTATTTTTGTAGCACTTTCTAACCCACAGCTTCTGCTTCTTTCTTAACACATATTAACACTTTAGTATTTCAATGGTGTGCTGCCCTAGGGTGGTCGGGCCTGAGCCGACTTTGTGGGGTCCAAGCCCTGGACTTATGTGTAGTTAGGGACCTCCAGTAATAGAGCAGCCGTGAAGTGGCCTGGAGGCTTATCATATCTTTTGCAAAACATATGTAACGAAGAGCTCTAAATTTTCTATCATTACATAGTGTATATAGTTCTTCTTACTAACAGCCAGCAGAGTGCGTGGGAAAAATCTCTTTTGTATTTCTTGTCTAGAGTAACCCCCTCCCGCAGCACCTGGGGATTGTTACCAGCTTGATTAGAGCAGTTTTCCACTATTTATTGCAGTTCAGTGAGGCATAGATGGAGCCAGCATTAGGAGGGCATGCTGGGTCCTGTGGTGCCATTTGGAGGATACAGGGGTGCCTCCAGGTAAACTAGCTCTCAATCTGGATATGTTTTGTATGTGCCATTATCATGTGGCCATACATTAAGCAATTGTATGACCCATAGTGGATGTTGTTATTATTATTATTATTATTATTATTATTATTATTATGCTGTGCATGGGTTTGGGGAGTGGTACCCCCCAGGTCTGGTGGGGCTGGGCCACCTTGGGGTAGCATGCCATATTATTTATTTAGCACTTATGTAACACTCCTATTTTTTCACTAATATTACTCTTTTGAGTATTTTATTAACACCCTTATTTTTGTAGCACTTTCTAACCCATAGCTTCTGCTTCTTTATTAACACATATTAACACTTTAGTATTTCAATGGTGTGCTGCCCTAGGGTGGTCGGGCCTGAGCCGACTTTGTGGGGTCCAAGCCCTGGACTTATGCTTAGTTAGGGACCTCCAGTAATAGAGCAGCCGTGAAGTGGCCTGGAGGCTTATCATATCTTTTGCAAAACATATGTAACAAAGAGCTCTAAATTTTCTATCATTACATAGTGTATATAGTTCTTCTTATTAACAGCCAGCAGAGTGCGTGGGAAAAATCCCTTTTGTATTTCTTGTCTAGAGTAACACCCTCCCGCAGCACCTTGGGATTGTTACCAGCTTGATTAGAGCAGTTTTCCACTATTTATTGCAGTTCAGTGAGGCATAGATGGAGCCAGCATTAGGAGGGCATGCTGGGTCCTGTGGTGCCATTTGGAGGATACAGGGGTGCCTCCAGGTAAACTAGCTCTCAATCTGGATATGTTTTGTATGTGCCATTATCATGTGGCCATATATTAAGCAATTGTATGACCCATAGTGGATGTTGTTATTATTATTATTATTATTATTATTATTATTATGCTGTGCATGGGTTTGGGGAATGGTACCCCCCAGGTCTGGTGGGGCTGGGCCACCTTGGGGTAGCATGCCATATTATTTATTTAGCACTTATGTAACACTCCTATTTTTTCACTAATATTACTCTTTTGAGTATTTTATTAACACCCTTATTTTTGTAGCACTTTCTAACCCATAGCATCTGCTTCTTTCTTAACACATATTAACACTTTAGTATTTCAATGGTGTGCTGCCCTAGGGTGGTCGGGGCCTGAGCCGACTTTGTGGGGTCCAAGCCCTGGACTTATGCTTAGTTAGGGACCTCCAGTAATAGAGCAGCCGTGAAGTGGCCTGGAGGCTTATCATATCTTTTGCAAAACATATGTAACGAAGAGCTCTAAATTTTCTATCATTACATAGTGTATATAGTTCTTCTTACTAACAGCCAGCAGAGTGCGTGGGAAAAATCCCTTTTGTATTTCTTGTCTAGAGTAACCCCCTCCAGCAGCACCTGGGGATTGTTACCAGCTTGATTAGAGCAGTTTTCCACTATTTATTCCACTCCTAGATGGGCCAGGTGTTTGCGTCGGCCACTTGTGTCACTTAGCTTAGTCACACAGCGACCTTGGTGCGCCTCTTTTTTTCTTTGCATCATGTGCTGTTTGGGGACTATTTTTTTGAAGTGCCATCCTGCCTGACACAGCAGTGCCACTCCTAGATGGGCCAGGTGTTTGTGTCGGCCACTTGTGTCGCTTAGCTTAGTCACACAGCGACCTTGGTGCGCCTCTTTCTTTCTTTGCCTCATGTGCTGTTTGGGGACTATTTTTTTGAAGTGCCATCCTGCCTGAAACTGCAGTGCCACTCCTAGATGGGCCAGGTGTTTGTGTCGGCCACGTGTGTTGCTTAGCTTAGTCACACAGCGACCTTGGTGCGCCTCTTTTTTTCTTTGCATCATGTGCTGTTTGGGGACTATTTTTTAAATCTGCCATCCTGTCTGACACTGCAGTGCCACTCCTAGATGGGCCAGGTGTTTGTGTAGGCCACTTGGGTCGCTTAGCTCAGTCACACAGCTACCTCATTGCGCCTCTTTTTTTCTTTGCATCATGTGCTGTTTGGGGACTATTTTTTTGAAGTGCCATCCTGTCTGACACTGCAGTGCCACTCCTAGATGGGCCAGGTGTTTGTGTCGGCCACTTGTGTCTCTTAGCTTAGTCACACAGCGACCTTGGTGCGCCTCTTTTTTTCTTTGCATCATGTGCTGTTTTGGGACTATTTTTTTGAAGTGCCATCCTGCCTGACACTGCAGTGCCACTCCTAGATGGGCCAGGTGTTTGTGTCGGCCACTTGTGTCACTTAGCTTAGTCACACAGCGTCCTTGGTGCGCCTCTTTTTTTCTTTGCATCATGTGCTGTTTGGGGACTATTTTTTAAACCTGCCATCCTGTCTGACACTGCAGTGCCACTCCTAGATGGGCCAGGTGTTTGTGTCGGCCACTTGGGTCGCTTAGCTTAGTCACACAGCTACCTCATTGCGCCTCTTTTTTTCTTTGCATCATGTGCTGTTTGGGGACTATTTTTTTGAAGTGCCATCCTGTCTGACACTGCAGTGCCACTCCTAGATGGGCCAGGTGTTTGTGTCGGCCACTTGTGTCGCTTAGCTTAGTCACACAGCGACCTTGGTGCGCCTCTTTTTTTCTTTGCATCATGTGCTGTTTGGGGACTATTTTTTTAAATCTGCCATCCTGCCTGACACTGCAATGCCACTCCTAGATGGGCCAGGTGTTTGTGTCGGCCACTTGGGTCGCTTAGCTTAGTCACACAGCGACCTCATTGCGCCTCTTTTTTTCTGTGCATCATGTGCTGTTTGGGGACTATTTTTTTGAAGTGCCATCCTGTCTGACACTGCAGTGCCACTCCTAGATGGGCCAGGTGTTTGTGTTGGCCACTTGTGTCGCTTAGCTTAGTCATCCAGCGACCTCGGTGCAAATTTTAGGACTAAAAATAATATTGTGAGGTGTGAGGTGTTCAGAATAGACTGGAAATTAGTGGAAATTATGGTTATTGAGGTTAATAATACTATGGGATCAAAATGACCCCCAAATTCTATGATTTAAGCTGTTTTTGAGGGTTTTCTGTAAAAAAAACACCCGAATCCAAAACACACCCGAATCCGACAAAAAAATTTCAGGGAGGTTTTGCCAAAACGCGTACGAATCCAAAACACGGCCATGGAACCGAATCCAAAACCAAAACACAAAACCCGAAAAATTTCCGGTGCACATCACTAATTATAATTCATTTTGATGAACATCATCTTCTCCACATTTTCTGGAAGTAACCTCGTACGCCGATTGCTGACAAGGTGAGCGGCTGCACTAAACACTCTTTCGGAGTACACACTGGAGTGGGGGGCAACTTAGGTAAAATAAAGCCAGTTTGTGCAAGGGCCTCCAAATTGCCTCTTTTTCCTGCCAGTATACGTACGGACTGTCTGACGTGCCAACTTGGATGCGGTCACTCATATAATCCTCCACCATTCTTTCAATGGTGACAGAATCATATGCAGTGACAGTAGACGACATGTCAGTAATCATTGGCAGGTCCTTCAGTCCGGACCAGATGTCAGCACTCGCTACAGACTGCCCTGCATCATCGCCAGCGGGTGGGCTCGGAATTCTTAGCCTTTTCCTCACAGCCCCAGTTGCGGGAGAATGTGAAGGAGGAGCTGTTGACGGGTCACGTTCCGCTTGACTTGACAATTTTCTCACCAGCAGGTCTTTGAACCTCTGCAGACTTGTGTCTGCCGGAAAGAGAGATCCAACGTAGGTTTTAAATCTAGGATCGAGCACAGTGGCCAAAATTTAGTGCTCTGATTTCAACAGCTTGACCACCCGTGAATCCTGGTTAAGCGAATTAAGGGCTCCATCCACAAGTCCCACATGCCTAGCGGAATCATTCTGTTTTAGCTCCTCCTTCAATGTCTCCAGCTTCTTCTGCAAAAGCCTGATGAGGGGAATGACCTGACTCAGGCTGGCAGTTTCTGAACTGACTTCACGTGTGGCAAGTTCAAAGGGTTGCAGAACCTTGCACAACGTTGAAATCATTCTCCACTGTGCTTGAGTCAGGTGCATTCCCCCTCCTTTGCCTATATCGTAGGTACAGGCTTGAATGGCCTTTTGCTGCTCTTCCATCCTCTGAAGCATATAGAGGGTTGAATTCCACCTCGTTACCACCTCTTGCTTCAGATGATGGCGGGGCAGGTTCAGGAGTGTTTGCTGGTGCTCCAGTCTTCGGCAAGCGGTGGATGAATGCCGAAAGTAGCCTGCAATTCTTCGGGCCAGCGACAGCATCTCTTGCACGCCCCTGTCGTTTTATAAATAATTCTGCACCTCCAAATTCAATGTATGTGCAAAACATGGGACGTGCTGGAATTTGCCCACATGTAATGCACACACAATATTGCTGGCATTGTCCGATGTCACAAATCCCCAGGAGAGTCCAATTGGGGTAAGCCATTCTGCGATGATGTTCCTCAGTTTCCGTAAGAGGTTGTCAGCTGTGTGCCTCTTATGGAAAGCGGTGATACAAAGCGTAGCCTGCCTAGGAACGAGTTGGCGTTTGCGAGATGCTGCTACTGGTGCCGCTGCTGCTGTTCTTGCTGCGGGAGGCAATACATCTACCCAGTGGGCTGTCACAGTCATATAGTCCTTAGTCTGCCCTGCTCCACTTGTCCACATGTCCGTGGTTAAGTGGACATTGGGTACAACTGCATATTTTAGGACACTGGTGACTCTTTTTCTGAGGTCTGTGTACATTCTCGGTATCGCCTGCCCAGAGAAATGGAACCTAGATGGTATTTGGTACCGGGGACACAGTACCACAAGCAAATCTCTAGTTTCCTGTGAATTAACGGTGGATACCAGAAAAACGTTTAACACCGCCCAGGCTGCCAAAGCCTGAGTTACCCGCTTTGCAGCAGGATGACTGCTGTGATATTTCATCTTCCTCACAAAGGACTGTTGCAAGGAAGATGACGATCGACTGCCAGCAGCAACAACAGCAGCACCAGCAGCAGTAGGCGTTACACTCAAGGATGCATCGGAGGAATCCCAGGCAGGAGAGGACTCGTCAGACTTGACAGTGACATGGCCTGCAGGACTATTGGCTTTCCTGTCTAAGGAGGAAATTGACACTGAGGGAGTTGGTGGTGTGGTTTGCAGGAACTTGGCTACAAGAGGAAGGGATTTAGTTGGCAGTGGACTGCTTCCGCTGTAACCAAAAGTTTTTGAACTTGTCAATGACTTCTGATGAATGCGCTCCAGGTGACGTATAAGGGAGGATGTTCCTAGGTGGTTAACGTCCTTACCCCTACTTATTACAGCTTGACAAAGGCAACACATGGCTTGACACCAGTTGTCCGCATTTCTGTTGAAATAATTCCACACCGAAGAGGTGATTTTTTTTGTAATTTGACCAGGCATGTCAATGGCCATATTCGGCCCACGGACAACAGGTGTCTCCCCGGGTGCCTGACTTAAACAAACCACCTCACCATCAGAATCCTCCTTGTCAATTTCCTCCTCAGCGCCAGCAACACCCATATCCTCATCCTGGTGTACTTCAGCAGTGACATCTTCAATTTGACTATCAGGAACTGGACTGCGGGTGCTCCTTCCAGCACTTGCAGGCGGCGTGCAAATGGTGGAAGGCACCACCTCTTCCCGTCCAGTGTTGGGAAGGTAAGGCATCGCAACCGACACAATTGGACTCTCCTTGGGGATTTGTGATTTAGAAGAACGCACAGTTTCTTTGTTGTGCTTTTGCCAGCTTAAGTCTTTTCATTTTTCTAGCGAGAGGATATGTGCTTCCATCCTCATGTGAATCTGAACCACTAGCCATGAACATAGGCCATGGTCTCAGCCGTTCCTTGCCACTCCGTGTCGTAAATGGCATATTGGCAAGTTTACGCTTCTCCTCAGACGCTTTTCATTTAGATTTTTGGGTCATTTTACTGAACTTTTGTTTTTTGGATTTTACATGCTCTCTACTATGAGATTGGGCATCGGCCTTGGCAGACGACGTTGATGGCATTTCATCGTCTCGGCTATGACTAGTGGCAGCAGCTTCAGCACGAGGTGGAAGTGGATCTTGATCTGTCCCTATTTTACCCTCCACATTTTTGTTCTCCATTTTTTAATGTGTGGAATTATATGCCAGTAATGTATCAATAGCAATGGCCTACTGTACCGTACTGCTAAATATATTATATACTGGTGGTCAGCAAAATTCTGCACTGTCCTCCTACTATATATACTGTGCACAACAACTAAAATGCACCACAGGTATGGATGGATAGTATACTTTACGACACAGAGGTAGGTAGAGCAGTGGACTACTGTACCGTACTGCTATATATTATATACTGGTGGTCAGCAAAATTCTGCACTGTCCTCCTACTATATAAACTGCACACAACAACTAAAATACACCACAGGTATAGATGGATAGTATACTTGACGACACAGAGGTAGGTAGAGCAGTTGACTACTGTACCGTACTGCTATATATTATATACTGGTGGTAAGCAAAAATATGCACTGTCCTCTTACTATATATACTGCGCACAACAACTAAAATGCACCACAGGTATGGATGGATAGTATACTTGACGACACAGAGGTAGGTAGAGCAGTGGACTACTGTACTGTACTGCTATATATTATATACTGGTGGTCAGCAAAATTATGCACTGTCCTCCTACTACTGCGCAAAACTTAAATGCACCACAGGTATGGATGGATAGTAAACTTGACAACACAGAGGTAGGTAGAGCAGTGGACTACTGTACCGTACTGCTATATATTATATACTGGTGGTCAGCAAAATTCTGCACTGTCCTGCTACTATATATATTGCATACAACAACTAAAATGCACCACAAGTATGGATGGATAGTATACTTGACGACACAGAGGTAGGTAGAGCAGTGGACTATTGTACCGTACTGCTATATATTATATACTGGTTATCAGCAAAATTCTGCACTGTCCTCCTACTATAGATACTGCGCAAAACTTAAATGCACCACAGGTATGGATGGATAGTATACTTGACGACACAGAGGTAGGTAGAGCAGTGGACTACTGTACCGTACTGCTATATATTATATACTGGTGGTCAGCAAAATTCTGCACTGTCCTCCTACTATATATACTGCGCACAACAACTAAAATGCACCACAGGTATGGATGGATAGTATACTTGACGACACAGAGGTAGGTAGAGCAGTGGACTACTGTACCGTACTGCTATATATTATATACTGGTGGTCAGCAAAATTATGCACTGTCCTCCTACTATATATACTGCGCACTACAACTAAAATGCACCACAGGTATGGATGGATAGTATACTTGACGACACAGAGGTAGGTAGAGCAGTGGACTACTGTACCGTACTGCTATATATTATATACTGGTTATCAGCAAAATTCTGCACTGTCCTCCTACTATAGATACTGCGCAAAACTTAAATGCACCACAGGTATGGATGGATAGTATACTTGACGACACAGAGGTAGGTAGAGCAGTGGACTACTGTACCGTACTGCTATATATTATATACTGGTGGTCAGCAAAATTCTGCACTGTCCTCCTACTATATATACTGCGCACAACAACTAAAATGCACCACAGGTATGGATGGATAGTATACTTGACGACACAGAGGTAGGTAGAGCAGTGGACTACTGTACCGTACTGCTATATATTATATACTGGTGGTCAGCAAAATTATGCACTGTCCTCCTACTATATATACTGCGCACTACAACTAAAATGCACCACAGGTATGGATGGATAGTATACTTGACGACACAGAGGTAGGTAGAGTAGTGGACTACTGTTCCGTACTGCTATATATTATATACTGGTGGTCAGCAAAATTATGCACTGTCCTCCTACTATATATACTGCACAAAACTTAAATGCACCACAGGTATGGATGGATAGTATACTTGATGACACAGAGGTAAGTAGATCAGTGGACTACTGTACCGTACTGCTATATATTATATATATATTATATACTGGTGGTCAGCAAAATTCTGCACTGTCCTCCTACTATATATACTGCGCACAACAACTAAAATGCACCACAGGTTTGGATGGATAGTATACTTGACGACACAGAGGTAGGTAGAGCAGTGGACTACTGTTCCGTACTGCTATATATTATATACTGGTGGTCAGCAAAATTCTGCACTGTCCTCCTACTATATATACTGCACAAAACTGAAGTGCACCACAGGTATGGATGGATAGTATACTTGATGACACAGAGGTAGGTAGATCAGTGGACTACTGTACCGTACTGCTATATATTATATACTGGTGGTCAGCAAAATTCTGCACTGTCCTCCTACTATATATACTGCGCAAAACTTAAATGCACCACAGGTATGGATGGATAGTATACTTGATGACACAGAGGTAGGTAGAGCAGTGAACTACTGTACCATACTGCTATATATTATATACTGGTGGTCAGCAAAATTATGCACTGTCCTCCTACTATATATACTGCGCACAACAACTAAAATGAACCACAGGTAAGGATGGATAGTATACTTGACGACACAGAGGTAGGTAGAGCAGTGGACTACTGTACCGTACTGCTATATATTATATACTGGTGGTCAGCAAAATTCTGCACTGTCCTGCTACTATATATACTGCGTACAACAACTAAAATGCACCACAGGTATGGATAGATAGTATACTTGACGACACAGAGGTAGGTAGAGCAGTGGACTATTGTACCGTACTGCTATATATAATATACTGGTGGTCAGCAAAATTCTGCACTGTCCTCCTACTATAGATACTGCGCAAAACTTAAATGCACCACAGGTATGGATGGATAGTATACTTGACGACACAGAGGTAGGTAGAGCAGTGGACTACTGTACCGTACTGCTATATATTATATACTGGTGGTCAGCAAAATTCTGCACTGTCCTCCTACTATATATACTGCGCACAACAACTAAAATGCACCACAGGTATGGATGGATAGTATACTTGACGACACAGAGGTAGGTAGAGCAGTGGACTACTGTACCGTACTGCTATATATTATATACTGGTGGTCAGCAAAATTCTGCACTGTCCTCCTACTATATATACTGCGCACAACTAAAATGCACCACAGGTATGGATGGATAGTATACTTGACAACACAGAGGTAGGTAGAGAAGTGGACTACTGTACCGTACTGCTATATATTATATACTGGTGGTCAGCAAAATTATGCACTGTCCTCCTACTATATATACTGTGCACAACAACTAAAATGCACCACAGGTATGGATGGATAGTATACTTGACGACACAGAGGTAGGTAGAGCAGTGGACTACTGTACCGTACTGCTATATATTATATACTGGTGGTCAGCAAAATTCTGCACTGTCCTCCTACTATATATACTGCACAAAACTTAAATGCACCACAGGTATGGATGGATAGTATACTTGATGACACAGAGGTAAGTAGATCAGTGGACTACTGTACCGTACTGCTATATATTATATATATATTATATACTGGTGGTCAGCAAAATTCTGCACTGTCCTCCTACTATATATACTGCGCACAACAACTAAAATGCACCACAGGTATGGATGGATAGTATACTTGACGACACAGAGGTAGGTAGAGCAGTGGACTACTGTACCATACTGCTATATATTATATACTGGTGGTCAGCAAAATTCTGCACTGTCCTCCTACTATATATACTGCGCAAAACTTAAATGCACCACAGGTATGGATGGATAGTATACTTGACGACACAGAGGTAGGTAGAGCAGTTGACTACTGTACCGTACTGCTATATATTATATACTGGTGGTCAGCAAAATTCTGCACTGTCCTCCTACTATATATACTGCGCACAACAACTAAAATGCACCACAGGTATGGATGGATAGTATACTTGACGACACAGAGGTAGGTAGAGCAGTGGACTACTGTTCCGTACTGCTATATATTATATACTGGTGGTCAGCAAAATTCTGCACTGTCCTCCTACTATATATACTGCACAAAACTTAAGTGCACAACAGGTATGGTGGATAGTATACTTGATGACACAGAGGTAGGTAGATCAGTGGACTACTGTACCGTACTGCTATATATTATATACTGGTGGTCAGCAAAATTCTGCACTGTCCTCCTACTATATATACTGCGCACAACAACTAAAATGCACCACAGGTTTGGATGGATAGTATACTTGACGACACAGAGGTAGGTAGAGCAGTGGACTACTGTACTGTACTGCTATATATTATATACTGGTGGTCAGCAAAATTATGCACTGTCCTCCTACTACTGCGCAAAACTTAAATGCTCCACAGGTATGGATTGATAGTATAATTCATGACACAGAGGTAGGTAGAGCAGTGGACTACTGTACCGTACTGATATAATACTGGTGGTCACTGGTCAGCAAAATTCTGCACTGTCCTCCTACTATATACTACAATGCAGCACAAATATGGAGCGTTTTTCAGGCAGAGAACGTAGATATTATCAGCACACTGAGCACAGATATTTGCGAGCACACTGAGCACAGATATTTGCAGCACACTGAGCACAGATATTTGCAGCACACTGAACACAACTGAGAGAACGCTGCACACGTCCTCTCCCTATCATCTCCAATGCACGAGTGAAAATGGTGGCGACGCGCGGCTCCTTATATAGAATACGAATCTCGCGAGAATCCGACAGCGGGATGATGACATTCGGGCGCGCTCGGGTTAACCGAGCAAAGCAGGAAGATTTGAGTCCGCCTCGGAACCGTGTAAAATGGGTGAAGTTCGGGGGGTTCGGATTCCGAGGAACCAAACCCGCTCATCACTAGTCATTACCCAATTGTTGAGTCCGTAACCACATCAGGGTGATTCCATTACTTTATTAATAAATGTCCCCAGGTTATACAAATTGTAATACTTTTACTACATTTATGTAGATGTTCCCTATGTTCTCCCCATCTTACAATAAAATTGTTAAAATCTAGCTTTAATTCTGGAAGCTGAAAATTGTGGGGGTGTGACCAATGCCTTGGGGGTGTGGCTGGCAGCATGGAGGGCAGAGCTGGCTCTAACCTTCAACCCACTCAATCTCTTCTTCCCCTCTTCACATATATTAATAGTGTAATTTGAGAGTTTATTAATGAACAAAGAGAAACACCCCTGGTTGACCGCTGGGGGAATGAAAATTGCGGTCGGGGGGGGGAGTAGGGTTTGGCAGGGCCTCGGACATCCACTGCCAGGATGCTGTAGAAGGGAGAAAAAAATCTGTTTATCTACAGCAGCACAGCAATCTGCAGATGTTATGGGCCTATTTGGAAGGTGGGCCTGGAGCCCCATCATTAATCCTAAACAGGCACAGTGAACATTGGCTGCTTGCATCTACCTCTGAATCCAGTCCAGTGTCTCAAAAGTCAGATATTACAGGGTCCTATTCCTACAAGTAATCTATTGCCCTACTGTATACAGAAATAGATCTACTAGCTGCAACACTCACAAGTAATAATAAAACAAATAGAGCAAAAATGGTCACCATTTATATAGACAGTCAAACTTAAACCATGCACTTAAAGGTTAATTATTGAATTGTTCTGTTTTCAAAGTCAGCCTAGAGATGAGCGTTTGCATATCCCTATGAACTGAAATGAATACAGGTTAAGTCTCCCATATCCAAAATTCTGAAATACAGAATATTCTGAAATGCAGAATTTTATGAGCACAACTGAGAAAGTGACACGTTTGCTTTCTGATGGTTTAATGTAAAGAAATAAACTTTAAAATTACCTTCAGGCTGGGTGTGTAAGGTGTATATGTAACATAAATGAATTTCATGTTTGTTCACAAACTTTGTTTTATATTCACAAAATTAATAAAAAATATTGTATTGATTTAGACTATGTGTATAAAGTATATATGGAACATAAATGGAACATAAATGCATTCTGTTTTTAGAGTAGGTCCCAACCCAAAAATAAGGAGCATTATGGTAGACTTACCTTGGTTAACTATGTTTCTGCGAAGTACATAGGGTCCACAGGGAACATCAGGGTGTAGTGCATGGATCAAGAATCCGGGCACCAAACAGTTAAAGCTTTAGCTGTCCCTGCTTCACTCCTCTATAACCCTGCCACATTCCTTTGCCAACAAGTCTGAAGAGGTAAAGGATGGAACCACAATCTCTTGGTTAAGATCTAAAGAGGAAACCACCTTAGAAAGGTAACCAGGCCTAGTTCGGAGAACCACCCGGTCATGGTGGACAATCAAGAACGTAGGATGACAGGACAAGCCCCTAAGTCTGAAACTCTTCTAGTAGAGGTGATAGCCAGCAAGAAAAGAACCTTGGCCGTCAGCCATTTGAGTTCCACAGATTCAAGAGATTTGAAAGGAGCCTTTTTAAGGGCTTCCAACACATTTCCACTGAACCACTGGCGGGACATAAGGAGGTTGAATGTGAACTGCACCCTGAAGAAATGTGTGTACATCAGGAATGGAGGCAATCTTGCGTTGAAACCAGACAGACAAGGCAGAAATTGTAAAGAAAAAAAATACCCGGCAAACTGTATCTTGCTTCCATAGCAACACAATAGTTACGGTTTTGATTAGACTGTTCCACCTCTGTGCCCAGGAAAGTGTGTGTGGCTACCTGGCAGTTGGTGTGGCTAAATAGGAATATGGCCATTGGCATATTTCAGCACCAGGTAACCCCAGTTAATCCTGTCCTGTCGCCATCAAATAAAATAGGCAGTAAAGGTTATAGTGGCATTGCTCTGAAAAAACAAGGGCATACAATAATGTACAAGTTTAATAAACAATGTTTAATAAATTAATAGTGGCATTAAATGGCATTACCACTGTTTTTTCCCAGTATGTCCACTATGGTAGTAGGCAATATGGAAGCATTCCTCTTCCATTCGGTATACTGATGTCAGTGTTTTTATATTTTGAATATACAGTTAAGGTTTATTGTTGTTACTTTGTCCCGGAGTTATTTGTTTAAATACGGTGAGTGTTTGTCATTGTGCTATTTGTTTTTCTACTTTGAACTTTGTCTCATGACTGAATAGTTTTGTCACTATTTGATGTGTTCATAAAAGAAAAATCCAAAATGAACAAATAGTATGAAAAAAATATCAACATTTGCTAAGAACAGAACTGATCATGTTGGTTAATAGCATGTCTTGGCTTTACTGCATAGAGAGGCTGAACTGACAGATTTTAAAAAAAGATGAAAGCTAAAGGAAATGGGAGAAGAAAAGACAGGCTTGTCTATTTTCCGCACATCATATTGTAAGATAAATGACATTTTGCTGTTATAGGTTAACTTGAAGTATTATTTGAAAAGTTTGAATTTGATCCTACTTAGAAACTGAAAATACTGAAATGTTCTGGAACCCTGGTGATCCTTAGACACTGAGAGAGATGCATATAGAGTTGCTTTCACTTTCATCCTTTCTGGGAGTGAAACATCCTTATGACAGCTATAAAATGCAATTACCAATGTAACCTCCATATGCTAGTTATTAACATTCATTTTCTGTAAAATATACCAGATACTGTCCAAATATTTTGCAAGTCAGACATTCTAATAATACATGGTTTTATGACAATGCTATTATACTAAAGTCTTATTTACAATAGCCAATCTGAAATTTTGGACAGCGCTGCTTATTAATTCTCCGTGTCTGTCCACTGCTTCTTACCATCTGTGATATAATGCAAATTGGCTTGGCTGTAGCAAGGTGAACTGGAGTACTCAGACACAGACAACACAGAGAGAATAGTGATGCCAGAGAAATGGACAGGAGCAGCTTTTTAATAAATTATTATAAGTATTTGATATAGTATTTCATGATTGTACCAGCACAGAATGGCAGGAACACTGTATGCCTCCAGTATAAGTATAATATAAGACACCCTCACCCAATTTATTGTCATATGTGTGTTAGCAATCTGAGAAATACTTTACTGACAATTGAATATGTCAGATAGGTACTTAAATGTGTCTTGAAATGTCATAGTGAAATCATGTAATTAAAGTTAGCAAATGTGCTGCAGTAAGGGAAAGATTACAGCAAGCAAAATATATATTTATACACAATGGTCCGCATGCATAGGAGGTCAAAAATATCTGAATTTACAATTAAAAAAAACACAAATGAAAATTGCGCAGGCCGATGTGGTGAGGTGTATATATAGCCTGGTTCCAGCAGCACTTCTGCACTGATTGTGCCAGGTATACTTAAGTTTGATTACCATTTGTTTTGCTAGCCAAACATGCTTTAACAGCAAAACTTCTAAAACCTCTATAATAACAACGCTCCATCTGGCATACAAAAAGCATACCAAAGCATAATACAATATGCGTTAGCAATGAAGAAAGCTATTATCAGTGTCACCAGCGCATTTGAAATTATCCAACCACTAATAAATTGCTACCAACATCAGCAATTTATATATGATGAATATCTGTATTCTGGTTGGTTGGTTGGTTGGTTGGTTGGTTGATTGGTTGGTTAGTTAGTTAGTTAGTTAGTTAGTTAGTTAGTTAGTTAGTTCTTTTTTCCTTCTTAAAAATTCACTTACAGTACTTCTCTTCAGCTAGGCATCAACAAACTGAAGTGCCAGCTATAAATCACGGTATTTATAAGCTATGTACAGAATCACTTATTTCATATTTGTTTGTGATTTGTGTTAATGTTATCACTGGTTCTTTTATAAATATATGGGGAAGATTTATTAAGAAGTAATTTTAACTAGAGATGTGCAGTGGACCCTTTTTGGGTTTTGTGTTTTGGTTTTTGATCTGGTTCCCCGCTCGTGTTTTGGATCTGGGTTGATTTTGCCAAAACTACCCTTTCGGGTTTTGGTTTTGGATCTGGATGATTTTTGAAAAAACATAAAAACAGCTAAAATCACAGAATTTGGGGGTAATTTTGATTCTACAGTATTATTAACCTCAATAACATTCATTTCCACTCATTTCCAGTCTATTCTGAACATCTCACACGTCACAATATTGTTTTTAGGCCAAAAGGTTGCACCGAGGTCGCTGGATGACTAAGCTAAGTGACACAAGTGGGCGGCACAAACACCTGGCCCATCTAGGAGTGGCACTGCAGTGTCAGACAGGATGGCAATTTTAAAAACTAGGACCCAAAGAGCACATAATGCAAATAAGAAAAGAGGTGCACCGAAGTTGCTGGATGACTAAGCTAAGCGACACAAGTGGGCGGCACAAACACCTGGCCCATCTAGGAGTGGCACTGCAATTGGAGACAGGATGGCAGTTTTAAAAACTAGGCCCCAAAGAGCACATAATGCAAAGAAAAAAAGAGGTGCAAGATGGAATTGTTCTTGGGCCCTCCCACCCACCCTTATGTTGTATAAACAGGACATGCACACTTTAACGAACCAATCATTTCAGCAACAGGGTCTGTCACACAACTGTGGCTGAAATGATTGGTTTGTTTGGGACCCCACAAAATAAAAAGCAATTAATCCCCCCAACAAAAAAGAAGCAATTAATCACTTCTTGCACAAACTAGCTCTACAGAGGCAAGATGTTGTCTTCATCCTCATCCTCTGATTCCTTACCCCTTTCAGTGTGTACATCCTCCTCCTCACAGAATATTAATTTGTCCCCACTGGAACCCACCATCACAGGTCCCTCTGTACTTTCTGGAGGCAATTGCTGGTAAAGGTCTTCCTGGAGGAATTTATAATTCATTTTGATGAACATCATCTTCTCCACATTTTGTGGAAGTAACCTCCTACACCAATCGCTGACAAAGTTACCGGCTGCACTAAACACTCTTTCGGAGTACACACTGGAGGGGGGGAAACTTAGGTAAAATAAAGCCAGTTTGTGCAAGGGCCTCCAAAATGCTTCTTTTTCCTGCCAGTATACATACAGACTGTCTGACATGCCTACTTGGATGCTGTCACACTTATAATCCTCAACCATTCTTTCAATAGTGACAGCATCATATGCAGTGACAGTAGACATGTTGGTAATCGTTGACAGGTACTTCAGTCCAGACCAGATGGCAACACTTGCTCCTGACTGCCCTGCATCACCGCCAGCTGGTGGGCTTGGAAATTGTATCCTTTTCATCGCAGCTTCAGTTGCGGGAGAAAATGTAGGAGTAGCTGTTGACGGGTCACATTCCGCTTGAGTTTACATTTTTCTCTCCAGCAGGTCTTTGAACCTCTGTAGACTTGTGTCTGCTGGAAAGAGAGATACAACATAGGCTTTACACCTAGGATTGAGCATGGTAGCCAAAATGTAGTGCTCTGATTTCAACAGATTGACCACGCTTGAATCCTGGCAAAGCGAATGAAGGGCTCCATCCACAAGTCCCACATACTTAGCGGAATTGCTCCATCTTAGCTCCTCCTTCAATTTCTCCAGCTGCTTCTGCAAAAGCCTGATGAGGGGAATGACCTGACTCAAGCTGGCAATGTCTGAACTAACTTCATGTGTGGCAAGTTCAAAGGGTTGGAGATCCTTGCACAACACAGAAATCATTCTCCACTGTGGTTGAGTCAGGTACATTCCCCCTTCTTTGCCTATATCGTAGGTGGATGTATAGGCTTGAATGGCCTTTTGCTGCTCCTCCATCCTATGAAGCATATAGAGTGTTGAATTCCACCTCGTTACCAATTCTTGCTTTAGGTGATGGCATGGCAGGTTCAGGAGTGTTTGCTGGTGCTCCAGTCTTTGGCGGGCAACCAACAGCATCTCCTGCATACTCCTGTCACTTTTCAAAATATTCTGCACCACCAAATTAACTGTATGTGCAAAACATGGGACGTGCTGGAGTTTGCCCAGATGTAATGCACGCACAATATTGCTGGCATTGTCCGATATCACAAATCTCCAGGAGAGTCTAAGTGGGGTAAGCCATTGTGCAATGATGTCCCACAGTTTCCGTAAGAGGTTGTCAGTGGTGTGCCTCTTACAGAAACCTGCCTAGGAACGAGTTGGCATTTGTGAGATGCTGCTACTGGTGCCACTGCTGTTGTTGCTGCAGGAGGCAATACATCTACCCAGTCAGCTGTCACAGTCATGTAGTCCTTAGTTTGCCCTGCTTCATTTGTCCACAAGTCCATGGTTAAGTGGACACTGGGTACAACCGCATATTTCAGGACTATGAGGACACTTTGCTTAATATCCCTGTACAGTCCGTGAATCGCTTGCCTAATGAAGTGGAATCTAGATGGGATTTGGTACCAGGGACACAGTACGTCCATCAACTGTCTAATCCCACTGCACTAATGGTGGATACCGGATGCATGTCTAACACCAGCATAGTTGTTATGGCCTCAGTAATCTGCTTTGCAACAGGGTGACTGCTGTCATATTTCATCTTCCTCACAAAGGACTGTTGGACAGTCAATTGCTTAGTTGAAGTAGTACAAGTGGTCTTCCGACTTCTCCTCTGGGATGACAATCGACTCCCAGCAGCAACAACTGCAGCGTCAGCAGCAGCAGCAGTAAGCGTACCACTCAAGGATCCCCTGGAGGAATCCCTGTTAGGAGAGGACTCGTTAGTCATGCCGGTGACATGGCCTGCAGGACTACTTACGTTCCTGACTGAGGAGGAAATTGACGTTGAGGGAGTTGGTGGTGTGGCTTGCAGGAGCTTGGGTACAACAGGAAGAAGGGATTTAGGTGTCAGTGAACTGCATACACTCTTACCCATAGTTTCTGAACTTGACAATGACTTCTAATGAATACGCTGCAGGTGATGTATAAGGGAGGATGTTCCTAGGTGGTTAATG
Organism: Pseudophryne corroboree; assembly: GCF_028390025.1. Taxonomy (NCBI): domain Eukaryota; kingdom Metazoa; phylum Chordata; class Amphibia; order Anura; family Myobatrachidae; genus Pseudophryne; species Pseudophryne corroboree. The sequence continues at coordinate 225,700,535 of NC_086444.1, read as the reverse complement.
TCCTTACCCCTACTTATTACGTATTGACAAAAGCAACACACGGCTTGACACCTGTTGTCCGGATTTGTGGAGAAATAATTCTACATCGAAGTAGTGGCTTTTTTGGTATTTTGCCCAGGCATTACAATGGGCTTTCTCATCCCATGGCCAACAACTGTCTCCACTGGTGCCTTATTCAAACAAACCACATCACAATCAGAATCCTTATCGTCAACTTCCTCCTCAGCGCCAGCTACAACAATATCCTCATCCTGGTGTACGTCTACAGTGACATCCTCAATCTCAATATCAGCAACTAGACTGGCGGTGATCCTCAAAGCACTTGCAGGTGGCATGCAAATGGTGGTAGGAGCCTCCTCTTTCCATATAGTCTTGAGAAGTTCAGGCCTAGACATTGCAACCGTGGACACACTTGGTCTTTCCTTGGGTATTTGTGATATCTCTGAATGCACAGTTGTTTTTTCCTGTGCTTTAACAAGCTTAATTTTTTTATTTTTTCAAGAGGGAGGAGGGCTTGCATCCTCATGAGAAGCTGAGCCACCAGTCATGAACATAGGCCAATGCCTTAGCCTTTCCTTGCCACTTTGTGTCGTGAATTGCATATTGCCAATTTTACATTTCTCATCAGATAATTTCTTTTTTTTCTGATTATTAATTTTTGCTTCTTGGATTTTACGTGCCCTCTGTGACATTGGGCATTGGCCTTATCAGACAAAGTTCATGGAATTGCTTCATCAGTATCATGACAAGTGGCTTCAGTACTAGTACTAGGAACTGGAAGTAGTTCCTGATCTTCCACTATTTTTTCCTCCAAATTGTTGTTATCCATTTCATAGGACAGCACCCCTTTATTATTACAGAACAGTGCCCCTTTATTTTCACAGCACCCCTGTATTCTTATAGCATACAGGACCAGTGTGCTTTTATTTTAACAACAGAAGCACACCTAAATTATTAGAGCATATTAGACTGGGCCAGCACTCCTGTGTTTTCACAGCATACAGGACCAGTGTGCTATTATTTTAACAACTGCACCCCTGAATTATTACAGCATACAAGACTGGGCCAGCACCCCTTTATTTTCACAGCATACAGGACCAGTGTGCTTAACATCTGCACCCCTAAATTTGTACACCATACAGGGCCAGTGTGTTTTTATTTTAACAACTGTACCCCTGAATTTTTACAGCATACAGGGTTAGTGTGCTTTTATTTTAACAACTGCACCCCTGAATTTTTACAGCATACAGGACCAATGTGATTTTATTTTACCAACAGCAGCACCCCTGAATTATTACACCATACAAGACTGGGCCAGCACTCCTGTATTTTCACAGCATATAGGACCAGTGTGATTTTATTTTAAAAACTGCACCCCTGAATTTTTACAGCATACAAGACAGGGCCAGCCCCCCTGTATTTTCACAGCACACAGGATCAGTGTGCTTTTATTTTAACAACTGCACCCCTGAATTTTTATAGTATACAGGGCCAATGTGCTTTATTTTAACAACTGCACCTTTGAATTTTTACAGCATACAGGACCAGTGTGCTTTTATTTTTACAGAAGCACCCCTGAATTTTTACAGCATACAAGCACCCCTGTATTTTCACAGGATACAGGACCAGAGTGCTTTTATTTTAACAACTGCACCCCTGAATTTTTACAGCATACAGGACCAGTGTGCTTTATTTTAACAACAAAAGCACCCCTGATTTTTTACAGCATGCAAGATTGGGCCAGCACCCCTGTATTTTCCCAGCATACAGGACCAGTGTGCTTTTCTTTTAACAACATCACCCCTGAATTTTTACGGCATACAGGAGGACACTGCCCCTGCTCCCTGTATAACACAGTGACAGCCAGGACAGCAACAACACCCATGTACAGCTGCAGCACCCCTAAAAGCACATGATGAAACACCAGTGACAGCCAGGACAGCACCCTTAACATCACAGTGATAGGACAGCAGCCCAAGAGAGCACACGCTGACCCCACCCACAGAGAGACAGAGGTCTGTCTCCCTCACTCTCCAAGTCCAGAGTAAAAATGGCAGTGACACATGGCTGTTTATATGGAATCCAAAACCCATGAGAATCTGACAGCAGGATGATGACGTTTTGCCTCGTTCTGGTTTCCAAGTCTGGCAGGAGGTCCCGAGCCGGGCTCGGATCCCGGCTCGGAACGTGAGGTTCGGAGGGGGGGGGGGGGGGGGCTTGGTTCTCTGGGGAACTAAACCTGCTCATCTCTAGTTTCAACAAATCACAATATTCAGCATTTGTTTTGGTCAAAACCACAACCAAAGTGCATCAGCCCCATTCTTGGTGCTAAAGACATTTCTGAAAACAGGCGCATTTACGCTTCCTTCACTGAATTCTGTACAACTCTGCATAGCCTGTAATTGTGTAGTCTTGGCTCCTGAGCATGCACCATGCAAAAACAAGCAAGATGTGCCCTGCAAATGGGCATAATATTAACCCCAGTGCCGTATTAAAATCTGTGGAGCCCCTTAGGCAGTCAAAAACTCGGGGGTCCCCATGCAAATTATCTCCTAATACATTTTTTATTTTTCCAACCAACAGTCTACGATTTATGTACTTTAAGTTGTTAATGGTTTATTACATATATAACGTATTTTCTCTATTAGCTTTTATGGAAGGTTTTGTTTTCTTTGAGTTGATTAATTTTTTATATCTTTTGATATCAATTTAAGAAAGATTAATTGTAATTTTCTTTCAAGATCAAATCAATATTATTTTTATCCATTGTTGCGGGCCCCTAAAACGTCAGGGCACATTTAGTAGGTCGGTACCTACTATGTCTATATGGTAAACTGGCACTGCTCAACCCTTAGTGTATATAGAAGTGTCTTGGATCAGTTTTCTTTACAATGTTTATATGAGTTTTTTGCTTATTTAGTGTGAATATTTTGTATGTGTTTTAACAAATGTCATCCAACCCTGTAGGTTGGCGCTCCACTGTTCACATTACAGATTGCTATATTGACCCAAATGTAATAAAGTGCAAAATCTTTCAAGTGCTGATATTTTGTGGATTAGCAATTAGATTTTATACATTGCAAAACTAACCTTGCTTTGCTTTGTAAAAAAATTGCTGCTTTAAATCTTATTGCTAAATTATTGAATGCTCAGCACATTGCAATTATCATACTCTGGGCCTAATTCAAGGTTAATTGCAAAAGCAAAATCTTCCTCTAATGGGCAAAACCATGTGCGCTGCAGTTGAGGCAGATGTAACATGTGCAGGGAGAGTTACTGTAGATTGGGTGGGGTGTGGTTTGTTTTACACTTTCCCAGTGGCTGCCATTGTCTGCAGCTCCTGGGTGGGGTGTCCTGCCGTGTTGACAGATCACCAGTGATCAGCAGCATGGCAACACTGAGGGGAGGGTGCAGGGAGGTGGAGAGATCATCCGGTCCCCCTGAGAGCAGCAGCAGAGGGAAGTTTCCCTTCCCTGCAGCTGCTAACACTCTTTATCTGACTGGTTGCATCCTGTGCGACCTGGTCAGATAAAACACTTGCTGGTATGGTCGCATCTAATGCGACCATGCCAGGCAAGTGGTTAAAAGTAATGAAATATCACAGGTGTCTACCTCAATACATAGTTTGTTGTTTATACTGTACTAAGTATAAGCTAATGTGAAGATTTATAGCATTAAGGGGACAAAAGTCTTATGTTTGGTCTCTTTTGTAGTACACACTCTATGTTGCTCAAGGTGCTATTCTCCATCATCATTTAGTGTTATGTTGCCTCCAGTAGATGTTTAATTCAGAAGAGCTAAAGACACTATTCTAGACTTTCATACAAATCCTGAAAGAGAGAGAGAGAGAGTGCTACAGTTACATCCATATGATTGGGAGAAAAATGTTTTATATGAAACCTGATTATTTTCCAAGGTACTGTTGTAGAGAACTGCTATAATAGGAACACACCTGGTGCAGATTACTTGGCCATTTTAATAACCCCTGAATTCCTGTTCATGTTCAAATGCCACCCACTAGCACCAGGCTGTAAATAGGAGTGTCCAAGTGGTGCCGCCACCCAGTGCTCTAGAGCCTAGGGTAACACCGTTGCTGCCTCGTGGAACTCTGCAGCCTGTAGAGCCTTCCAGAGTATCATTGGAACCCTCAAGGCAGTGTTCTTCATCCTGCTGCCAGTGACTGCACTAGGATCAGGAAATAAAAACTTTACTTCCATGAGCAATCACAAAAACACATCCAATTTTCTCACATTCCATTGCTACTGTCTATTTCCTACTCCTCTTTTCTCACTTATTTTTATTATCACATTCCATTGCTACTGCATATTTCCTGCTCCTCTTTTCTCACTTATTTTTATCACATTCCATTGCTACTGTCTGTCTCCTGCTCCTCACAATCCATTGCTACTGTCTATTTCCTGCTCCTCTTTTCTAACTTATTTTTATTATCACATTCCATTATTACTGTCTATTTCCTGCTCCTCACAATCCATTGCTACTGTCTATTTCCTTCTCTTCTTTCTCACTTGCTTTACATTCCATTAGAAGTTTTTTATTATTAATAATAATAATAATAATAATAATAATAATAATAATAATTTTATTTATATAGCGCTATTTCTCCAACAGGACTCAAGGCGCTTTACAGATATCAAAAACAATGCACATGATACAGAGGATTTGAGTAATACAGCAATAGATCAGCAACACCGACATAAAAGAAAACCTTAAGCACATAGAAAGCATAATGGATGATTGGTGTAGGCATTTTGGGTAATAACTTCCAAGGGTTGTGTATTCCACCCTCACAAGGTACCAGGTGTGGCAGCCATCTTGGGTGCAGAGCATAGGATTACCCATGGTGGAATAGTCTAGCCCTAGAAGAGATTACACAAAATGGGGGTGATTTCAGAGTCCTACAGGTCAGAGTAGGGTTCCATCAAAACCATCAGGCCTATGTATTTTTCATCCCATCCACAAGTGTACCATATTGGGCAGCCATGTTGGGCGCACTTCGAGGTCACACTGTGGGAGGTGAGCCATACAAGGGCCAAGTTCATATATGGGAAAACTGATGCTTATGTAGTAGTATGATGCACCCTGTATGTAGGGCGCAATGGCAGGGTGTGCAATCAGTGGAGGTAAACATTACAGGAAAAACACACGGTGGGGTGTAAGAGAGGAAGGAAGAAAAAAAAACCATGGGGGGGGGGAGAATAAACAATAGCAGGTAACTAGTGGCAGAAGTAAAATTGGGATAACATTATTTTGATAAGATCATAATACGTTGTGGGTATTAGAATGTGGGGAGCATTCTTTATGATTCAAGACATACATTACAAGCATATGTGCTAAAATAATCATGACAACAAGAAGGGGTAGATTTACTAAAGTTTCAGATAAGACAATTGGTGATGTTGTCCATAACAAACAACCAATAATTTCTCTATTGCATTTAAGAAACTTATACACATTTGTCTGTTTTGGAAGCTAAATATTTTTCAAAGGTTGTACAATGTGATGTAATAGAACAAGTAATAACATTGATACAGTGGAGAAAAGAAAACTAAAGGTATACATAAGTTGGAGCAGCGATGGGAAAAAGGAAGTAAAGGCATTCTATAGATAGCCAACACCCCATTTTGAAATAATATTTATATTACAAAAAATATATATTTTTTAAAAGATTAGAATCAGGAACTATTTAATAATTATGACCATAATGCCTAATTCCAAAATTAACCCATTATCAGTATTTGCAAAGATCCAGAAAAGCCCTGGTATCAGCCCCATTGTGATCAATGAAGCAGAATTCATAAATAAAAATAAAAATAAAATCATAAAATAAAGGGTTAATTACTTTACCTCGAGCTGCTGTAAATTGTGTCAGCTTCTAATGAGAGCTTTTAGTGAGCCAATCAATTTTAGATGCAAACCAGGAAATAGAAAATAACATGTTTGATTTTATTCTGGTAATAATCATGATCAGAGGAATATATCTGCATAATTTGACTTGATATACTCTTTGAATATTGTGCATGCAAGTAAAAAAAAACCTTGGAACTTGGAAAAGACTTGTACTGAAAATAAAATATTAGTTATTAATAGTAAATGAGCTACAGTGTATTTTCCTAAACAAATAGTTCACCTATTGGAATTTATTTTCATACAGTATTTGAAAGCTAGACAGAATATTAATGATAGGTGCAGTATACCAGGAGAAGTAAATAATAGATGAACTGAGCAATATAGTAGCTTTCTGCTCTGTAGCAAGCTTGGGAAACCTTGAATGTACTGTAACCAGTGACATACTGTATCTATGATGGGTGCGGTGTGCGCAGTGCACACAGGCACCTTGGGTCCAGGGGGGACCACCGCACATGCTGCACCCATTTTTTTCAGTACTCGCCTCTCCAGAGGCGTGCGCATCCAGTTCCAAATCAACTGATTTGGGCCAGCTATCACAATCCTGACTAAATTCCTCATGTCTTGTGACTTACCTCTGCCTTCTCTTCTGCAGTTCAATCTATCATGAATACTGGGTTCAGGCCAGCACACCAGTTCCAAGTATATTCTGTTTTGCTGAGTTCATTACCTGAGAAGTCTGTTCAGCATACAAGCTGCAGTCTGTGTTACATGCTGCGGAAACTCCTGATTAGCCACCTGAGTGACAATATCCCTGTGTAAGTAATTTGCAGGATCCTGGATTCAGCAACTGGTCTCTCTGCTCATTGTTCCCTGCTAACAGTTAAGTCTATACATGCTGTATCTGCACAGGGCTCTCAGCATTTTGTGTATAATCCTAAGCGTGTCTCTCCACAGAGCTCCGCTTCCACTCAGTATCCTGACTCACAGACTGAATGCCAGAGTTCCCTCCAGGGACACAGCCATGTTGGATTCAGTCAGCTGACATTCCATAGCCAATCCAGAAGCTGATCTAACACCAGCTGACCACATCATCCAATCACCTCATGCTCAGCTGTATAAGTTCCACTCCTGACTGGCTGAAATCTCCAGTACAATGTTGCTTCTGCTGAAGTTACAGGTCTGTGTTGAGCTCCCAGATACTGTGTATCTGTACAGACCCAGTCCGGTCATCTACCGGTTCCAGTCCCATCATCATCTAGTTCCAGTCCAGTTACCATCTAGTCCCAGTCCAGCCACCATCTGGTTTCAGTCCAGTCTCCATCTGATTCCAATCCAGTCATCATCTGGTTCCAGAGAAGTCACCATCAGGTTCTAGTCTAGTCTCTATCTGGTTCAAATCCAGTCACCATCTTGTTCCAGTCCAGTCACCATCTGGTTCCAGTCCAGTCACCATCTGGTTCCAATCTAGTCACTCTCTGGTTCCAGTACAGCAGGCATTCCCAACCGCGGTCCTCGAGGCACATCAACAGTGCAGGTTTTAGTGATATCCAGGCTTCAGCACAGACGGTTAAATCAAAATAACTGAGGTACTAATTAAGTCACCTGTGTTCAAGCCTGGATATCACTAAAACCAGGACTGTTAGCGTGCCTTGAGGACCGAGGTTGGGAAACACTGCAGTACAGTAATCATCTGGTTCCAGTCCAGCTCATCCACCTCTGCTACTATACTGTTCTAGTCCAGCTGCAGGCTTCAGTCTCCCCATCCTTCCAGCTCTCACAACAGCTCCACTACCTAGATGGTCAGAGCTACTACAGTTCCAGTATTGATAAAGATTACTTCTTTATTGTCCGCGCCTTCAGGCTAGCTACCACTAGTACTAGTGGTACTAGTAACAATTCTCATTTCACATACTCATACACATACACATTTATGCCCAGCAGTTCCTGCTTCAGTCTCACATGTCCGTCAAAGCCAACCCCAACCCTCAGGCGTGACGCCATTGTAGGTTGGATTGCATGCTGCCTGTCACCCTATCAAAGAAGTGTATGATTATTTGTACAGGCTGCACTGTTTAGCATATACTGGGTGCATCCCTGCCTCCTCATGCACTTCCTCTCCAGTCTTTCCTTCTCATCGGCTCAATGAGACTAGCATAAACATTGCTGATGGCTGCTGATAAGATACAACATGGCTTTGGGGCTTAGTCACACATTTGCACAAATATGTGTAACCAAAATCTCTGAATTCTAATATTATGTGGGATTTATATCTGGTTACTGTTATCATTCAGGTTGCTGGGGGAAACAATGTCTCTCTTTTTTCTTGCTTAGAAATACCCCTCCCTTTCGAGCACCTGAATGATATCATTAAGCTGATTGAGCATCTACCATTATATATGTCTGTTATGAGAGGCAGAGAGGTTCCTGCATTAGGAGGAGGTGCAGGCCTGACATGTCACATGGAGCATTATGGGGTTGCTCCAAGGTAGGTAGCTCTTAGCTTAGACATATTGTAGTAAGGAGCCATTATCATGTGGCTCCTTGCTGGTTAATCATAGACCCAGATTGGGGTAATGGAGGTGTGGGGTGTGGTGTCTCTAGACTGGCTGAGCTGGATGGCTTTAGTGTGGCATGCCTTTACATTCTATTAACACTTTTCACTTTTTAATTTTCAACACTATTTCTCTATTTTAATTACATTTCATTTTTGTATCACCTTCTCTATAGCTTAGGCTTCCTAAATACTAATTTATTAACACTATAGTTTTTTCACTGGTATGCTGCCCTGGGCTTTCTGGCTTATGGTGGTGTTTTGGGGTGCCACACCCTGCACCTAGATATAGCGCTAGGGACCCCAAATATACAGAGATGCCTTGGAGTGGTTTTGGGGCTTAGTCACACATTTGTGCAAATATGTGTAACCAAGATCTCTGAATTCTAATATTATGTGGGATTTATATCTGGTTAGTTATCATTTAGGGTGCTTGGGGAAACAATGTCTCTCTTTTTTCTTGCTTAGAAATACCCCTCCCTTTCGAGCACCTGAATGATATCATTAAGCTGATTGAGCATCTACCATTATATATGTCTGTTATGAGAGGCAGAGAGGTTCCTGCATTAGGAGGAGGTGCAGGCCCTGACATGCCACATGGAGCATTATGGGGTTGCTCCAAGGTAGGTAGCTCTTAGCTTAGACATATTGTAGTAAGCAGCCATTATCATGTGGCTCCTTGCTGGTTAATCATAGACCCAGATTGGGGTAATGGAGGTGTGGGGTGTGGTGCCTCTGGACTGGCTGAGCTGTATGGCTTTAGTGTGGCATACCTTTACATTCTATTAACACTTTTCACTTATTAATTTCTCAATACTATTTCTCTATTTTAATTACATTTAATTTTTGTATCACCTTCTCTATAGCTTCGGCTTCCTAAATACTAATTTATTAACACTATAGTTGTTTCACTGGTATGCTGCCCTGGGCTTTCTGGCTTATGCTGGTGTTTTGGGGTGCCACACCCTGCACCTAGATATAGCGCTAGGGACCCCAAATATACAGAGACGCCTTGAAGTGGCTTTGGGGCTTAGTCACACATTTGCGCAAATATGTGTAACCAAGATCTCTGAATTCTAATATTATGTGGGATTTATATCTGGTTACTGTTATCATTCAGGGTGCTGGGGGAAACAAAGTCTTTCAAGATACAACATGGACAAGCAAAATCTCAATCATGTCTACAGTACACCACATAACGCAACCTATGGATGACAGGTAAGCACAATCTCCTTATTTTCTGAATTAATGCTGATTATCTCAATAGCAAAATTTTGGCTTAGGGCTGCCGTAAAATAAATTGATAAGGCTTTATGGTGGCGTGATCTGCGAAAGTTTGTGTCCTAATGGTTTTCTATTCTGCTAACAAGAATGGCTTGTGTGATGAAACATTGCCACACAGCAGTGGCAGAAATGAAAACTAGTGCAAGATGGAATTGTCTTTGGGATCTCCCATGCAACCTTATTTTGTATGCTAAAGGGCTTGCACATAACTAAAGAGGAGGTTGATGATGAGGTCTTAATTCAATTATAATCTTGTAAAATAAATCAGGGATGTGTGACGGTTCTGAACATAGTTTGATCTACTGCCTTAGTGATTTTCATTTTTTGATACCTTTCCTAGACTGACTGAAAAGTTCATGCCTCATCTTCTTCTGCCTCTCATGATGATACAAGAACTTTCCACTTAGAGTCTAGAAGAGGTGTCACAAAAAAATGAAAATCACTGACAGTTTCAGAGCCACCACTCATAAATAAATGCCAAGGCCTGAGCCTTTCCTTGCCACTGTGTGTGGCGAATGCCATGTTGCCAATTTTATGATTTTGTCTGCACTAGTGAACATACCCTTTAATAGAGGTGTTTTAGCTTTTGTCTATACCCCTGTAAAATATTGACTTCTTTATTTCAAATGCCCTGATTTTTTAAACCCTGTACGTCCTTAAGCATCGGCTTTAGATTGCATTGAAGGACTAGTATCGTCATCTTGACTGGTTGCAGCAACTGTAGGGATAGTATGTGGGTGCTGCTCCTGCTCTTCTCTAAATTGATCGTTATCCATTTTTTAACTGGCAGCTCATCTCACACTGTGTGGAGTCACAGGACTTACGTGAAATGAACAGAGCACTGGGGTACAGAGCATACTGGGGTAGGTAGAGTGCACAGACAGTACAAACTAATTATTTAACAATATATTTTTTGTTTTTTTAACTGGCAGCTCATTATCACTTTTTTAACTGCCAGCTTAGCTCACACTGTGTGGAGTTAGACCACTTTTATGCACGTGCACTGGGAACTACTATGGTATAAACAAATACAATTTTTAGTTATTTAACTTTTTTAATTTTTTTAAATATAGAGTCAGACTGTGAATGCAGTGGGTGGGACTTGCAGAGTCAGTGCAGCACCACTGTGATGGAATTAAATGAAGGGGTTTGGACATAGCTTGTGGATGGACACAGCACAGCCACTTATATGGACACAATGACAGCATAGCCACTTAAATGGACACAGTTACGGCAGCACAGCCACTTAGATGGATACAGTGACCGCAGCACATCCGCTTGGATTGACACAGCATCAGCAGGACAGACCCTTGGATTGACACAGTGACAGCAGCACAGCTCCTTAGATGGACACAGTGACAGCAGCACAGCCCCTTGGATGGACACATTGACAGCAGCGCAGTCCTTTAGATGGACACAGTGACAGCAGCACAGCTCCTTATGGACACAGTGACAACACTATTCCGCACAGACACTTGGATGGACACTGCAGAGCAGAGAGCAGCATACAGCAGCATGACTGGAGTGAAATGGCTCTGAGTCCCAGCCGTGGCTCTCTAACATGAAATGCGAGATCCGAAGCCAGTAGGATGACGTTCATCCTCGATTTGAAATCCAAGAATGGCAGTTAAAACCAAGCCAGGAATTGGATTTGACTCAGATCAACAAATTTGGAGCGGTTCAGATTTAAGGTATTTCGAACTACTTATCTCAGACTGTAACACATAAGCTACACATACAAGATTCAGTTACATTTTTTTTAAACACCCTGTACTTTAGTCTATATTCTGACTTGCTTGTACAGTTATTATGATCTATCTGAAAATGAACATTTACTGTAGTTAACCAAATATTATTTTAAATCATGAATGATATCAACATATGCTTAAAAAAAAGACAACAGTGAATTCAGCAGTTTAAAAATACAAAGGTTTTTATTTGATTTTTTTTTTTTTTTTTAAGTATAGATGTATCTGTCATAGATTTGGATGATGGCAAGAGGCAGCTTGGTTATCATAAACACACAAGCGTGTTGTCTAATTCGTGGCACATCTCTCCGTTAGTGATACAGCTGCTCAGAGAGTCAGTGTTAGAATTGGTAAATTCAAACTCTTATTTCAGTGGCAAATTAAATATTAAATAGATGGATATACAAAAGCAATTCACACTGTTTTCATGAACTACAACTGAATGGACTATCACATAAGTAGTTTAATGGTGCTTCGCATGTGTATAGGCTGCTTTATGCTTTCTAATTGCAGTAATAATTGCTGTTTGTGTCACTCATGCTTAAATTGCTTCTATTTGTTAAACTGCAATGGAGCTGACAGCTGGGGCTTAGACCAATAATAGCAGCATTATAACACATAAATACGCATACAAATGAGTAAGAGCACACTTTGAGACTTTTATATTGGATGTTTCTCTATCGGATGATGAGTTAAACTCACTGGCACCATCTCCCAATCACCAAAGCTGACAGATAATAAACATTTCGCTTTATGGGAATCACAGATGTGTCTTAGTAATTAGTATAGGATTTTGTGTAGCATCCATGTGTTTCTTTTTTAAGGTCTCTCTTTAAAACAAACAGTGTTTGTGGGGGGCATAGTAAAATTTATGTCACAGCAGATAACAAGGTCTACAGAGTTATTATTGTATTTTACAGCTGGTTTTCTGTCTCGTTATTAAACTAAGGGAGTTTGTTGTCCCAATTGCCTGGGAAGGGGCTCCTTGTACATGTTCCTTTTGTAAGGTCAAAATGTTCCCTTAGATACCAACTAAGATTCATGCCAGTATCTACATTTTAGAAAAAGCCTTTGCTGTAAAAAGCAGAAATAGCATATTCTAAAACATTCATAAATATTTCCAATAGTTCTTTATACAGGGACTTGTGCACTTTAGGTCAGCGCTTTTATAGAAAGAAAAAAAGAAAGAAAGCAAAAGTGTAGTTTTAAAAACACGACTTTGGATTAAGTGAAAGGCACTGTAAATATCAATGATTTAGGGGGAGATGTACTAAGCAGTGATAAAAGGGCATAAGTCAGCCAGTGGAGAAGTTGTCCATGGCAACCAATCAGCATTGACGTAACATTAATAATTTGCATACTATAAAACTATACAGAGCAGCTGATTGGTTGACATGGGCAACGTCTCCACTGGCTCACCTCTCCATTTTTATCACTGCTTAGTACATGTCCCCCTTACTTTTTTTGACCTAATTATAGTACATCCCTCAAAGAAAATCATATTCATCTAAGGAAGCTATGTGTTATGGATGATTATGATTTTCTTTGACTTTTAGCTAGGTGTGGTATGGATTTGTAACATTCAGAATGTCAACACCAAGATTGTGACATGGTCTGATTACTTCAGAATGTTGACATGGCATTATGTAAAAATTGTGCAGCATGTCAAAATTGTGTTTTCTAGTGCTAGAGCCTTAATTCTAACTAATCTAACCCGGAACCTGCACTGTTGACACTGTGCCTATCAACATTTGAAATGTTGACACAGTGAGCATTGTGAATATCGACATATTCACTGTCGACATTTTTTATTTTTTTATATTCTGAATGTCAACATTCAGACCGTGTCAATATTCAAGTGTGGACATTCTGAATATCAATATAATGACTACAAACCATCTTTTATATCCTTAAAGACAATAGTTTTCTAAAAGAAGACAGCACTGAGTACACTATTGTTTAAAAAACTACCAAGGCAATTAAGAATAGGAGCAATAAAAGTAGAATGTCCCCTAGGCACAACTCCCAAGCCACTGATTGTGTCTATAAAGAGAGCAACCAAATCCTCAACCTTCAAACTAATAACCAAAAATCAATACACTTATAAGGCACCATAGAAATGTTCCAACTGGGGAGCGTGGCCTAGCGGTGGTCCGGAGAGAACATGTATCTGCAGAGCTCTGGCCTGGCCACCCTTTATTTCGGCTGTCAGTGGCTTCCCACTTGCCTCTCTAGTCCACCAGGGGCTCCTGGGGCTGACTGCAGTGTCCCGGGACAGCGTAGTGGAGCCGGGAGACCATTATAAGACCTCTGCAGGTTGCAACCTTCCCATGGTACAGAAGCTGCAGCCTCAATTTGCAGCCTGAACCTGCTGAGGATGCTCCCTGGAAGTGGCGCCAAACTCCTGCCGTATCGTCTGCACGGAGAAGGAGGCTTCTCCACTCCTTTTGTCCCCTATACTCATTGGGGAAAAGTACACAAGCTACAAGAAGGAGCACTAGTTCCCATAGGAAGGGGAAGAAAGCTGTGCCTCTGGAGAAGCGAGTGCCTCTCATTTTAGTGCCTAGTCCCCATTACAGGCTTCTCCCTGATTGCTTTTTGGTCTCTGCAGATGGGGGGAATCCTATAATTTCACCAGCCCCCCTTATACAAGTTATCAGCCACCTACACTACTGGCTCTACTATAATAAGATTGAGCTGTATTTTCTGGATTGGGCTATTTATTCCAGACTGGATACCCTTTCATGTTGAAAGAGTGTCCTCCATTGGAGCTACTGTCTAATGCTGCCCTGAGCAGCTCCATCAGCATAGTTCCCATGTAATCCGGAACATATCACTTCCACCACCCATGACCTTTATGCTTACCTAACAATTGCTGTTCTGTCTTAATGAAATATTTGCATCTCTATTTTGACTCCTCATCTTGGGAAACGTGTTATATTAAAATGCCTCCAAAAAAGCCTAATGGAGTAGAGGGAGGGAGCTCCCAGTGTTACTTTCCCATCTCAGAAGGCTACACGCACCTCTAATCTGTTTTCGGGGTCCACTGCCTCTACTTCTACCTTTCCAGCAAGTAATCCTCCATGCCCTCCCTCTGTCTCTGAGTTTGACCCCGAGCATGATGCTCCTCTTACAGTTAAAACACTATGCCAGGTGCTGTCTGCATTCAAAAGTGAGTTGACTCAAGACCTCATGGTTGCTAAACGCGAGGTCAAGATGTAACTTGGTGCTATTGGAGAGTGCACAGATCCCCTGGAATGAAAAATGAAGAAGCTGATCTCGTCCGATAATGATCTTATCACAGCTCACGATCAACAGCAAAGTGAGCTAGAAGCATTAAAGACAAGATCGCAGAAATAGAGGATCACTCTTGGTGGAATAACATCAATGTTCAGGGCATACCAGATTTGGTGTCTAATTCTGAGCTGGAGGGATATGCTCTTTCATTATTTTGGAAGCTTCTGCCTGGAACAGAGATCTGCTAATCGACAGAATTCATCGCCTTCCCAAACCATGCTCTGTTGCTTCTTCACTTCCAAGAGATACACTTCTGAGGTTCCATTTTTATACCACAAAGGATTGTATTCTAAAGGGAGCTAGAATGGCAGGACACTCAGATTCTGAATTTCCTGCGTGGGTTGCAGCTCTTCCCAGACTTTTCTGCATTAATCATTGCCAAACAAAAATGACTGTTCCCCATCATTTCAGTCCTTTGTGCTGAAGAAATCACTTATCATTGGGGATTTCCAGTAAAGTTAATCATTTCCTATGAAGGTTCATTATACACCGCTTCTTCCCTGAATGATGGAGTCAAGCTTCTACGGGAGTGTGATATTTCCATCAGCTTACTTCCAGTTTACTCATGCTGGCTTCACTGTCGGACTATATAGTCTGATTAGTTCTAGTTTAGGACTCAGTAATACCTCTATTACGCTGGTTCATCTGAGTACATGAGTTCCTGTATTGGATGTTTTATTAACAATGTCCCATTTTTTATGTTTCTCTAACAGTTTAAATCTTATTATACATTTTAGGTTGCCAGATTTACTCTAATCAGTATATTATGCATGAATGGGTGGTGGCGCTTGGCCACATGTTCCCTCTCGCAGTTGAACTACTGCACCTTTTACCTTCCTCTGCAGTAGTTAAACTGGTCCAATATACTGGGTTATTTTGGTTTGTCATTTTCCCCCTCCTTAATGCCCTCTCTCCCCTTTTTCTACATTTCTATGCCCAATTCTTGAGACCATACTTCAACACCACCTCATTGATGTACTATGCACATATCATATGTTACACCGTACTGTTTTTCTTAATTCTACATAGTTAAGGTTTTGTCTTTAAATGTTAAGGGGTTGAACTCCCCAACTAAATGAAGATTGGTATTATGATATTTCACTAAACAAAATGCAGATGTGGTATCACTACAGGAGACCTACTTTTCATCACTGGGCCCTCCCATCTTGAAAGATTGTAGATTTTCTCTTGGCTATTATGCCAACGGACCCATCAAGAGGAATGGTGTGGCCATTTTGTTTAAAGATTCCATATAATTGATCTTACTTACGCAAGTAGTAGATAAATAATGGCTGCTACCTCATATTACCTGGCCTTCTTGATAATAAACTTGTCACCTTGATGTCTACATATGCTCCTAATTCCAACCAGGGGGTCAATTTACTAAAATGGGAGTTCTATTTAAGATGGGATGTTGCCCATAGCAACCAATCAGATTCCATGTATTATCTTCTAGAAGGTGCTAGATAAATGAGAAGTAAAATCTGATTGGTTGCTATGGGCAACATACCATCTTAAATAGAACTCATATCTTAGTAAATTTACCCCCAGGTGCCATTTTTCCGCAAACTTTCTCTGGCTATCCAGAAAGTTTTGTCTCATTACCGGAGACTTTAATCTGGTTGTAGACCCTAAATTAGATAAGTCCCATAAGCCCCCCATCATCTCCTTGATTTCCTCCAACAACCCTTGCTTGGCCTTTCACAATCTTTTAGCAGAATTCGACCTCTATGATATATGGCGAGTGCAAAACCCCACTGGCCATAAATACACCTATTATTCCTCAGTTCATAATTCATACTCACGTATAGATTTCATATTTTTGTATCCTTCCTATAACTTTGTCGGACCATGCTCTGATACTACTTAAATAGGATATCAGCCAACAGTATGCTCCTCCTTCTATTAGCTGGTTCTGTGTTAAAAAAAAAGTACATAGCGGATAGTATTACAAAATATGGGGAATTTCATTTCCCTTCAGACACGTCCACTCTGAACTACTGGTGTACCCTTAAGGCTGTAGTGAAAAGAGTAGTGATACAAGCAGGGGCTAAACTTAAAAAACAAAGTCAGCAACGTCAAGCGGATTTTGAATTTAAACTAAAGGAGACAGAAAATATAAACCAACCTTCAAAAATTCTTCTGAAATAATTATCTGACGCTAGGCCTCAACTTCAGAAGTTACTCATGGCAAGCACACAAGCTGCTTTGAATAGGATGCATCAAAAATTTTATGTAGCTGGGAATAGACCAGGAAAGATGCTAGCTCATAAACTTCAGGCCCAACAGGCTAGAAACAGAATTAAACATAATGTATCACCTTCAGGCACTAAAATTTGCAACCCTTCGGAGATTGCTAATCAGCTTGCCAGTTTCTACTCTCAACTCTACACCTTGTCTTCTGATTCTTCTATCCCTCAACCTTCAATTCAACTATTAACTCTTCCCTGCAGATTTTGATCTCCCTTCGAGATCCATTGACCAATTGGAGATATTGAATGCCCCGTGGTCTTCTTCGGAAAATAGTTGGAGCAATTAACTCTCTCCCTAAAGGCAAAACACCGGGCCCTGACATCTTTTTCAGTGATTTTTATGTCACTTTCCTAGTGCCTTGCTAGTACCTTCATTGGGTAACGTTTATAATGAGATAACGGTAGTCTCCTGAGAGAGATGCTTGAGGCCCAAATTGTCACAATTCCTAAGCCTGGAAAGGATGGTATGCCAGATTTATCACCCTCTTGCATTACTGAATGGCAATACTAAAGTATACACTAAATTAATAGCTACTCAATTAAATGCTTTTCTCCCTTCATTGGTTCATCCTGACCATGTTGGTTTTGTACCAGGCAGCCAAGCATCTGATAATATGTGCAGAGTTTTTAACCTAATTGATTCTTTGCCCCATAATGTGGGCAGTACGGATGGTGTAATGGTTAGCATTACTGCCTCACAGCACTGAGGTCATGGGTTCCATTCCCACCATGGCTCTACCTGTGCAGAGTTTGTATATTCTCCCCGCACTTGCGTGGGTTTCCTCCGGGTACTCCGGTTTCCTCCCACAATCCAAAAAATATACTGGTAGGTCAATTGGATCCCAACAAAAATTAACCCTAGTATGAATGTGTGTGCATGTACATGTGATAGGGAATATAGATTGTAAGCTCCACTGGGGCAGGGACAAATGCGAATGGCCAAATATTCTCTGTACAGTGCTGCGGAACATGTGTGCACTATATAAATAACTGATAATAATAATCAAGGCCTTATTTTACTATCATTAGATGCAGAGAAGGCATTTGATCTCCTAAGTTGGATATATATGCGGAAAGTCTTAACGAAATTTGGCTTTCGGAATCCGATACTGTCCTCCATATTAGCATTGTATAGTTCTCTGTTCTGGCTTGAGTCTTCAGCAACAGGTTTTTATCTAGCTATTTTACAATATCCAATGGGACTCGACAGGGTTGCCTCCTTTTCTCCCTCATTTTCATTCTACCAATCGAGCCACTCACAGCTAAGATCTGGGCTGACTCTTTATTCCGAGGTGTCCAGGTTGGTTCTTCATCTCACAAACTATGCCTATTTGCGGATGATGTACTTTTATTTGTATCTGACCCTCTCACCGCACTCCCTCATTTACATAACAATTTAGATAAATACTCTGAGGCTTCATATTATAAATTAAATACAACAAGAACGGATGCTCTACCTATTAATCTCTCCCACTCTATCGTCTCTCTAAGTGCCTATTACCGTTATAACTGGCAGACTGATACGATACGTTACTTAAGTATTCATATTCCTCCTTCTTCCTCTTCTGTTTTTGAGGTGAATCTTCCTGCGCTCATTAAATTGCTCTTGTTGTTAACTAAATCCTGGCTCTCATATGACATTTTATGGCTAGGCCGTTTGGCAGCTTTCAAGATGTCGCTATTACCTAAATTGATGTTTCTTTTCAGGACCATTCCTTATAAATTTCCCAAAAAATATTTAGACAAATGTAATTCTATTTTTACTAAGTATGTGTGGGCATCTTGCCCGCCTAAATTGGTTCGGTCAAAAATGTGCTTGCCAAAGAGTAAAGGTGGTTTACATTTTCCAAATCTGGGATTATATCAAGAAGCTTGCCTCCTGTCTCAAATGAAGTCTTATTGTACGGAGGATGTGAGGCTTGGGTGGGCGTGTCTGGAGGGTCTGGCCTGTCCACGATTACCCTTGAAGGATTTGCTTTGGATAGCTAAATCTTTAAGACCCACGTCTTTAAGACTTCTCCCCGCTACTCGTGCTACCTTACAGGGGTGGGATAAATTGGCTTCTAGGACCCCTAATACTCTTTATAATCTCCCTTTAATATCTCCACATACAGTAACCAAATTTGTCCCTAATCTTAACCTTACAAAGTGGTACGCTAGTGAGATAAATTCCTTGGGGTATTTGTTAGATGGGTCTGTATTCAGCTCCTTTTCACGTATCCTAGAGCGCTTTTACTTGGGCCTCCTCACAGCCCCTATAATAGACCAACTGATTAATAAAGGGAGTAAAGGGGAAATTTCCTTTTGGTATAAAATTTGAATAGCTCTTGCACCTTCTTCCAAATCTAATGCTCAAAAACATTGGGAATCAGATATGTGTAATTCTCTTGAAGATTCTCAATGGACAAAAAAATGTCTAGATGCTTGAATCATTCTGAGATGCATGTCAAGTTACTGCTTAGGCTGTACCTCACCACATATAGGCTGCATACAATATGGCCTTCATGTTCAAAGTTTTTTTGGCGCCTCTGCAGGGAAGTTGGCCACATATTTCATGTGTTTTGGACATGCCTACTCCTTATAAATTTTTGGACAGAAGTATTTGATTCAATTAATAAGGTGTTGAACCTCTCCTTGTCCCCTTCCCCCCTTATAGCCTTATTAAACTGGTACCCAAGCTCAGTTGGCTCCCATTTACATTATGATTTAGGTCACATTTGCATCGGAGCCAGAACAGCTTTGGCCCAGTGTTGGAAACAACCTTTATTACCTTTACGTATGAAAATTATCCACAAAGTTCAGTTCTACTTCCTAATGGAAACCGTGTACATCCCATATTCTTTTTCTACTAACTCCACTCTTGTCCGTTGGATGCCATGGCATACTGTATATATGTTATAGAATGGAGAGGGGGCGAAACAGATTACATATTCCCCTTGCTCTGATCCGCCCCATTTTAGCTTGAATGAGGAGGAGACATCCTCAAATCCTTAATTTTAGGTCTGATTTCATTTCATAACACTTGTCCCATCTTTGCTGATAATTTGTATTGTATATTTATTGTGTGATTTGCATATAATCTATTTGTAAGTCTGATTGGTAATTGTCTTTCTGCAGGCCTTTTATATCACATAGTCTCAAGATGATGTTTATTCATTATTATTATTATTATTATTATTGGCCCTCATTCCGAGTCGTTCGCTCGGTATATTTCATCGCATCGCAGTGAAATTCCGCTTAGTACGCATGCGCAATATTCGCACTGCGACTGCGCCAAGTAATTTAACAATGAAGATAGTATTTTTACTCACGGCTTTTTCTTCGCTCCGGCGATCGTAATGTGATTGACAGGAAATGGGTGTTACTGGGCGGAAACACGGCGTTTTATGGGCGTGTGGTTGAAAACGCTACCGTTTCCGGAAAAAACGCAGGAGTGGCTGGAGAAACGGAGGAGTGGCTGGGCGAACGCTGGGTGTGTTTGTGACGTCAAACCAGGAACGACAAGCACTGAACTGATCGCACAGGCAGAGTAAGTCTGAAGCTACTCTGAAACTGCTAAGTAGTTTGTAATCGCAATATTGCGAATACATCGGTCGCAATTTTAAGAAGCTAAGATACACTCCCAGTAGGCGTAGGCTTAGCGTGTGTAACTCTGCTAAATTCGCCTTGGACCGATCAACTCGGAATGAGGGCCATTGTTCTTTCCCCCTTTCTTTCTTTCTGTACCCCCCTTTTTTGAGTACAAAATTTTTAAAAATTCAATAAAAACTATTGATTTAAAAAAAAGAAGTGGTCCAACTGATGTCATCAGATGCTTTAAGGCCTTCAGTGGTGAATTTTTGGGAATTTGGTCACACCTCCCAGGGTGGGTTTTTAATTCTTGTTACCTGCGCATTGCCAGGGGTTTCATGCACGTTGCCAGGGGTTTCATGCGCTGTGTCATGCTTTTTGCCAGGGGTTTTATACTCGGATCCATGCTTGTTTCCACGGGGAATGCTCGTTGCCTTAGGGAATGCTCATTGCCTAGGGGTAGCTAGGGATGGCCATCGACCATCGATGATTCAAAATCATCGATGGTCTATGACAGATGTTGAATACTTTTACCATCAATGGGGAGAACTAGATGGTTTCCCTCCATCAATGGTTCAATGCTACCAAATTAATTTTGTTTTCTAAAAGTGTCAGGGCACAGAGCTTAGCTCTGCCCCCTGACACCCAATAAACCATGCCCCCCCTGGTATTTGTACTATAAATCAGGGATGACTATTGATGGGTAAAAACCACCAATGGATCCATTCCAAATGGTTTTACACCACTGAGGTTATCCATCGATGGTGACCATCGATGGATAACCCACTGATGGCCATCCCCTGGGTAGCATTTGCTGGCGGGCACTATCCCGCCAGTACTAAAATTCCTCCCTTCCCTCATCCCTTGCACTCCGCTCGGCTGATCGCGTCATGATGTGATCACATCATTCTTCAAAAAAAAGTCCCCCATCCGAGCGGAGTATAAGGAGGAGGGAGTGGGAGCAGTGGCATGTCTCAGAAAATGTCCGGGGTAGCCAGTTTGCACAGCACAGCTGGCCCTGGAAATTTTTCGGGCATACCACTGAAGCGGTTAAAGCAAATCTCCTATTAGATATTTCATACATAGAAGGTCCAACCACGCAAAATAATGCAGAAAAAAACAAAAGTGAAATACTGTTAATTATTGAAAACACCCCAGAAGACGTAAATGGTGTAATAGGGTTATCCCAGGGTTCAGAAGCAAGGAAAGACACACATGGGAAAAAAAGTCTCTATAGGTATTCTGCTTTCTCCCAATAAGCTTTTACATCAGTGTTTCTCTCAGTTTCTTTAAAGGTGGTTCTGTCAGCACCCGATATGCATCCTTCATCTCAATTCCAGTTATCTACCCAGCCCCAGGAGGTGACATATGCTGGGAGTCCCTGGGCTCTTCCTCCTCCTCCCTGCAGCCAGAAGGACAAATAGCTGTGTTGCCGGGGAATAGGAGGTTTGGGATTGTGGAGCGTACCGGGAGACTGACAGGATGCAGGTGAGGGGGGGTCGGCATGAGCGGCGTGAGGTGGCAGGATACAGAAAGAAGCCCATAGGCTTATATAGGGTATCGCTACAAAAACATACCCTCTGCACCGATACGCAGGCGGCCGGGGGTTAGTACATTTGAAAATGCAATAAAACACCCGAAAACAGGGGGTTTACCACATATTTCCTTTAGTACATTCTGCTCATCATCTGTTAGGGGGAGCTGTGGATTCAGGACAGTCCTAGCTAAATAAAG
Source organism: Pseudophryne corroboree (assembly GCF_028390025.1). NCBI lineage: Eukaryota > Metazoa > Chordata > Amphibia > Anura > Myobatrachidae > Pseudophryne > Pseudophryne corroboree. The sequence goes on along the minus strand of NC_086444.1, from coordinate 225,678,231 downwards.
GTTACATTGTTCAAAAATTAAGATTTTGATTTGGAGAGTCCATATATCCTCTTCATCCCCATGAAAAGCCTTCAGAATTTTTTGGGGGATATCTTTATGTTACAAGTGAATTTAAAAAAAAAAAAAAAAAAAGATTATGGGCCTGCACATGCACTGGCATCAGGGGGGTGGGGGGATTTGTTGCAGGTCCAGCATACTTACTGTACCTTGCTTTGTGAAGTGAATCCATCCTCCTCCGCTGCACCACCTTCACAGAGACATCTTTGGGGATATGGCACCGCACAGTGAAAGCAAAGACCGTGACACTATGCCAGAGTCTATGCTCTCTAGTGCACATGCACCATCTCCCCTAATATCACTGGGATGATGGCGCCGGCTGATAAGGGACCCGCTTATCGGAGTAAGCAAGGTAATATGGTGATGTGCAACCACCCCCATTCCTCTCTCCTTCGGATCTGTATGGTGCCCCCCTTACCCCCACCCCAGCTTGTGGAGCAAGCAGGGATTCATTTTTTGTGTGGAATATTTTTTGTAAAAGGTGTGGCCATGCCTCCTCTAATTAAGCAATGCCCCCTAAAGTGCTACAGCCCTGTACTCATGATGGGCCTCAGATGCTTTGCGTGCAAGGAAACAAATGTGTGTATTCATGTATATATGTAGTTGTATGCATCTTTCTGAACAGATCGTCTTCATCATCAGTGCACACTTGGACCAACCTACAGATGTGTCCTCCTGCTTCTTTGCCACTCATACGGCATGCCACGGCATGCATGACATGACAGAGTGCCTGCCGGCAGCTGCGTACACTACACTTGCACCCGTGATCCTATAGGACTGCATGATACATGTAACATTGACAGGAAAGGTGGGCCTTTCTCAGCTGTGGAACCCATAGCAGCTGGACTCCCTGCACCTATGGTAGCTACGCCCTTGTGCCCAGCAAATAACCTCTGGTGACTTTGACTTTGGCAGAAATACATAAATAATATTTTCAACAAAGAAAAGTAGTTTTCATAAAAATACTGCAGGTAATATAAAGTTTATACAAACAACCACATGAAAAAAAAAAATCTAATTGATAAATTGATCCATCCTAACACAAATCAATTTACTAAAATACTTATAGGTAGGCTGTCTACCCCCTGTATATGAGGGGAATCCGTTTTGCTTTTAGCTTTTCCAGGGGTCGTCCGACAGTGTCAATATGCAGTGGGACACTGTAGCCATATTAGCAAATTATTTAACTGTTATTTCAAATTCTATATTTTGTTTTATTTTGTGCCCCTGTTCCTCTTATTATAAGGCATATGCCTGTCAGTTGCTGACATGGCCCTTTACCTTCATGAGACTCCTACTGTATTATATTAATGACTTTCTGGGTACTTGCAGCATGATTCTGTTTACACTGTGATATACTGTAACCATACAGGTTAATACTGCAATATTTACATTCATGGTCTGTAGTAAAAAGCCCTTTTTTCTACTTTAATATCACATTGAAGAAATCTGCCATGTATGTTTTAGATTCAAAGGGATTTCAAATAATATGACAGAAATATCATTACATTCACAGATATGATTTGATTATCATACAATATTCACTTTCTGTTGGATTTCATTGAGGTCCAACTGTTTGTAAGCAATATAATAATTTGAATTCCACGGTATCTGCCAGCTAAGAGAAGCAGTAAACAAATGTTTCTGTAATATACTGTACAAAGAATCCAGATAAATAATTCAATAAAATAAAATGAACAGTTGTGGATACTGGTTACATGTATTTCTGAATATAACAAGGTCATTTTTATATTGTTCAACTTGAATTTTAATACCAGTGCCCTTTAGACTGATTTGTCCTGGTAATATGATGTTGCAGAGAAATTTAGATTTGAGAGGGATGTGTCTAAACTCAAATTTAAACTGTAGTGTAAAAATAAAGCTGTTGAGCATTTGTGGGCTACTGTACATCAGGGCAGTCTTAACTGCATTGTAGGCCCTTTGGCAAAGCAATTCACTGGGGCCCTTAATCACCCATTTAGGAGAACCAATTTAAAAATATTATAATGTGCCCCTGCTGCAGTCCTGCACCATCTGTCCACATGCTTCCATATAGTGAATGGCTGTCAGCACTCTAACTGGTAGATAGCTCCAGCCATTCATCAGCCATTCACCGTCCGGCTGCAAGCTGGAAGGAAGGTAGAGAATGCTGTCTGGGCGCATTGATTGTGTGACCAGCACCTGTCCCTGTTTGGAGGCCACCCCGGGAATTGTGGGGCCCTGGGTAGCTGCCCAGTTTGTCTATATGTTAAGATGGTCCAGGGCTACATGCAAAAGCAGACTGTATTTACCATGCATGCAAAAGAAAAATGTGTTTGCACTGAAACCTGGTTGATCCAAGTACAAGCTTACTTGCTTTTTAAAAAAAAATGTCTTGCTATGCTGACAACTCAGAATCCACCACTATATATTTACTAGGAAGAGGGGCAGATCTAGGGTGGCAAGCAGAGCAATAGCCTGGAATGCTGTGGCCTGAGAGCATGGCTGCAGTCACCCCTCCGGAGTCATCAATCTGAAAGTGCCTGCCACCTCTCGCCCGCCACCAGCACCATATTCACTTTAAATGTAGTGCTGGCCATAGCCAATCAGAGTTCATGGCCCAGCAGCTGTGGCTCATGGACCACAAGCTTTGATTGTCTCAAGAGACAGTGCCATCTGTGTCTCTTGCCCCCAGACACAGATGGCAGTGGTCCAGTGGAGGCAGCCCAACAGTGCAGCGGGGGAGGCCCAGAGCGGTGAGCACTGCTGGGGAGGGGCATTATGTGTAATTGGCACTATACTGGGGGCAGTATGTGTATCTGCCACTGTACTGGGGGCATAACCTGTAAATGGCACTATACTGTGGGCATTACCTGTATCTGGCACTATACTGGTGATATTATGTGTATCTGGCAGTACTGGAGGCAGGGATGTAGTGTAGAGTATAGAGGAGTCAGTTAAAATACTAATCCCAACTACTTAGTACACCATTATTGAATTAAGATGCAAAATACAGGAAAAAGTATGCAATTTGGGTGAAAAAATAAAAGCAAAAAGGCCAGAGATTCAAATTGACCTGCACCCTGGCTTGCACCACATAGCATTCTGCTCAAACTAAGAAATGTTCATTTTGGGGGGGGACGGCGCCAAAGGAAATTTTCACCCTGAGCTCAATTTGGACTAGAACCGGCCGTGACTAGGAATCAGCAATTTCATTGCTTCACTGTGTGCACAAAGTGGTCTGTACTATGAATATTAAGTAAATATACAAAATAGCTGCATTACATTGGGAGAACATGCAGATCAAAGCTAAATTGACAGGTAAACAATTGAGTAATAATAGAGTATACCAGAAAACCTGCATATTATAACTACAAATAGAAATTCTTTCAAGAAATCAATACTGAAATCTATATAATAATAGAGGGTGGTCTGTTCCATCTCCGTCTTGCGTTGCGAGACTGGGGGCACTCCCTTCCCTCCCACCCCAATAGCTCTCGCTGCAGAGATGAAGAAAGGACATGTCACCTGGAGAGGACAGGAGTACTGGTAAGTATAGAACTTGTGAAATGTGAGTCCAGATACCCCAGGACTTGATTGTCATCTGCCATTGATATTATGATTAGTTCCTGTTTCAAACTGTTCCACTATAGGAACTCTAGAGCCTTATTAAATGAAACCTGGGGACAGTAAGTATGCCTCCTAAAGGCACACCTGTGGAGTGGAGCACGCCTCCTAAAGGCAAATGGGCTGATACAGCCACAAGCATATCTGAATCCACTGGTGGGTTGAGGTACAAATGTAGTTTTTAATTTTGTTTTTGGATCCTTGCCTATCTGTCAACTCCTTCTTTGCACGTCCTGTCAGTTTTTTTATCTTGCTTGTGTAGCCTGCCTATGCAATTGCTCTCTCTGTCTGCCATTCTATCTTTCTTACTTTGTCCCTCCAATCTTTCCATTATCCTGCAGTATACTTTTGAATTTTTAATTTGTGCCTTTGTATCACTCTGCACATATTTGTCCTTCTTCTATTGCTCCCTGGTTACCATCTGGTTGTTTTTCTCTCAGTCTTTGCAGTATTCTAACAGCCAAATGGTGAGTGTGACGGGGCACCACAATCGTTGTGCAATAGCTGAAGCTGACTTAGAATTCAGTGTCTGGGCTAAAACACAACAATGTCTAGAGATAGGAATTAATGATTCCTTATAATGCTGTAATAATACATTTTTAACACCGTGTGACAGCTCAGGAACATTAAACAATTAAACAATCAAGTTTTTGGGGCATTGAATAATTACTGAGTAAAGCAACTCCAATGTGTTCAAATTAAATGAACACAGTGTATGACACGTAGGAGATTTCATTGGGAACAGCTAACCCTTAAAATGGATCTGTCAAATTGAATTAAAGAGACTTGTAAATAGTTACTGTATATTCCCTATCCCCAAATATAGCGCTCGAACCATGGGGGTAATTCCAAGTTGATCGCAGCAGGATTTTTGTTAGCAATTGGGCAAAACCATGTGCACTGCAGGGGAGGCAGATATAACATGTGCAGAGAGAGTTAGATTTGGGTGTGGTGAGTTCAACCTGCAATCTAAAAGCAGCTAGTATTTACCCTGCACAGAAATAAAATAACACACCCAAATCTAACTCTCTCTGCACATGTTATATCTGCCTCCCCTGCAGTGCACATGGGTTTGCCCAATTGCTATTCAAAAATCCTGCTGCGATCAACTTGGAATTACCCCCCATGTTTGGTTTTCCTGTCATTTGCATAGTCTGCTAAATAAATTGTAAGCGTGCGAGCAGGGCCGGCCCTCCTACCCCTATGACTGTTTGTTTTTACCCCGTTTTGTCTTCTAATTGTGTATAGTTGTAAAGCGCAACGGAATTTGCTGCGCTATATAAGAAACTGTTAATAAATAATAAATAAAGACAGATTTATTTATGAAGTTGCAAAATTGTGGGTCTGTAGCTCAAGTTACATTTTATGAAGCTTGTGGTCTTATAAGATGCACATGGATCTGTGCAATAAGGTGGTGGTGCTGGGGTAGTTCCAAATATTGCAGCTTCTGATGGCATGAGCTGGCAGATCCAGGCTTCATTGCCGGCTGCAGGACTGGCACAGTAAGTCTCATATTTCACTCATTTGCAAAATGCAAGACTCTTTTTTACGTTAAGTGATATTTAAGTTACATTTATCAGGTGGGAGGTATGTAATTATAAGAATATTCCCTGTCTAAAGGGAGTCAAAAGACCCTTTTCTGTTAAAAAGAGAATTTTACTTTTATTTCATGGAGGTGGAGATAAAGGTTTTATTTATCAAGTGGTGCATTATAATAGCTCCTTCTTCCTGGTGTTCTTTAGCCTGAAATATAAAAGGGCAATGCTTTTAATAGCAAAACATCCCATGGAGTACAGTAAATTTACTAAAGATCGATTTTAGATTGATTCAAAATCTATCTGAAATTATTCAAAATTGACACATAATCGACCACAGCATTTCTATTCCAAATAGGTCATTTATTAACAGTTGATTTTTGGTTCTATTGTGAATTCGATGGGCCATTGGGTTCTATTTCAAGTTCTAAATGAGTTCTAGTCACCTTTAATAAAAGCAAATATTTACCAAAATTTGTTTAAAAATCGAACAAATTATATAAAAGCATTCCTATTGGCTAAAACACCGTACCCACAAACACACTGTATTACCCACAAATGCAGCCAGAGTGCCCACATGCTTCTTTGCCATGTTTTTACCATCATATTGAGGTTTCAGACAATTTGACATGGTTTAAAATGAAATTGAACTGTTTCTGATGGTTTTATTTGAAATGATGATTTTTGGTCGATTTTCGATAAATTTACAAATCAACTGTTAATAACTCTCCGATTTGCATTTACCACACCAGGAAACATCAATGTTCTCTGGTGTTGTACATTAGTTAATAAAAAAAAATTCCCATCGATTTTGATTGATTTTTGTACAATTTTGACCATTTTTGGCCAATTTTTCCCTTTAGCAAATCTCCAACATGCTAAATCAATGGGAAAAAAAACAATGGAAAACACTTAATAAACCATTAGTAAATGTACCCCTGGTCTTACTTAGAGGGAATCCAGTACCTAAAATCTGGTTAGTGTATCTTATGGACCGATTCATGACCTTTTCTATTAATGGTGGACACCAGAAAAAAAGCTCTAATGGCACCATTTAACATTAACTGAAGCATAGCCATTAGAGGTATCAACCCAGGTACATTTTTCAGGACCAAAACCAACTCTTCTAATCAGTTAAAAACTGGAGTTTTCCCTCAGAAATTCTATCATTAAGATTTTATTGATTTTCAAATTCCTCCACATCTTGAGTTACTGCTTTGGAAGGAGCGGTGAATAACCAATTGCTGAGTAAGAATACATGTGGTATACAGAAAGAGGAGGTTAACAGATGATTGCAGGTGACTGGATTTAGAACTCAAAGAGATTTAAAAAAAAGTTCTATAACTCTAGGAGCAAGATTCATGGCAAACAAAATTTCTTGGTGGAAAGCCAACCAATTGCCTCCGATTTTGAGATTTTGAGATTGGGAGCTGCTCCGTGTTTCTTAACAGTCAAGAATTTGTAGCAGACAGATGACATTTTCTGTTTGCTGGGCTACAGAGACCTAGTCAAACATATGAGTTCCAGCTTTCCCACAGAGCCTTGTGTATTGCTCTTCAGCGTTACAAGTTCCAGGTTTCTATAGCCACATCTGGTGCTCGCCTGTGGAGCTGTGACTAGTGAGATATCTTCCATGGAGGCCAATAAACAACCATAGAAATGTATAATTTATGATAGCCATTTAAAACCAAGGGCAGTTAGTAACCAAACCAATATACAAATGTGTGGCAAAAAAACCAATGAGTCTGAGGTATTATCATTATATTAAGCAATAAAACATTACATTTGTGTTTGTTTCTGTACATTTCCACAAATGTCATTAAATAATCTTGTCTACCATTTCTACCATTTAAATACTACATACCATATATCGTATATTGTAGAATATGCTTTTTTTGTTCAAATATCAAACACGCAAGGAAGAGTGCGGGAGAAACTGTACTGTGACCAGTACATGTTAAACTTCAAAACATGGATGATTACTAAGGAGAATTTACAAAAGCGCACATATGCACAACAAACTGCTGGGACTTACGGCATTGTGCAGTGCCATAGACCTCTGTAGGTATCACTGTTTGACTTGCACTATTATCACCCTGACTGTCACTACACTAGTCAAAGTTAAAATGAAAGTGGCTTAGTCAAATTAGTAATGCTGAAAGGGAGGTGTTGTTCTAAACTAGAAAGCTAAACAAAACTAATGTTCCCCAGCACATAGAGGCATTAGCAATAAGATTTGAAAAACTACATGGTGGTAGATAATTCAGAGATCTTAGATTCATATATTTGCAAAGATATTGTAAGCCTCCAGGCCAAACGTCAAGGCTCCTCTGACACTGGAGGTCCCTATACTGCATGATAATAGTAACCACTCTGTTTTGTTCATATGTTTGGAAATCCAGTCATAAGGACACAGAGACATGTGAGTTCACTGCTGTGCTGTTTTATTCCCTCACCAACTCCAGACACACTGTACACTGGACCACCCACATCCCAGCATCCCCCCGGTGCCAGGGACCATAACTGAAGATTCAGGCGTACACATATTAGTAAGGGAGTGTCTACAAATATTAAGCATTCTAATACACTAACATCACACACTCTGGGCCATGTAATTGTCTATTGTAAGGCTACATGATAATAGCTGTATTATAGTATTTATGAATTATCCATTTTTGATATATTTAGATTTTATTATATTTTGCTATACTACACATATAGTGATGCTCTGCTTTTGTCAATAGAAAACTGGTTAAACAGGCTAACTGGTATCTGTGGCCATGAGTTCCCTTGCTTCACTCTAACACACCATGGAACTGTCTCCCATTAGCATTTGAAAAGCATGGCCAGCTCACCTCGCACAAGGCTTTACCTAAAACAATAGGTTTTGTCCACCCACCCAAAGGAAGTCACTTTGATACCATTTAAACTATATACTGCTCAGAATCTCTGGGGCTACGAGACTAAAGGGGATGCAGCTAAAATGCCGGATGTCTGGATCGCGGAGTTTTGGCTATAAAAATTATTAAAATAATGCAAAGAAGATATTTCAAACATATTCTTTATATTTTTCATATACTTTATACAGTAAAAACTCTGGCACAAACATTCATATGACAGGAAAGGCTCTGCCTCACCTGCTTCACCTCACCGCACGTCACTACTGGAATCTCGACCGCCGCTGAAATACTGACAATGAAATTCCACCCACCACCCAGTATACCCACTCGGGGATACGGTTGTTAGGTTGACACAGCTTAGGCTGTCAGTCATTAGGTCGACCACTAGAGGTTGGTATGCATTAGGTCGACATGGTCAATAGGTCAACATGGTCATTAGGTCGACATGTACTAGGTCGACAGGTCAAAAGGTCGACATGGGTTTTTCAATTTTTTTCCCCCCCATTTTTTTGGACTTTTTCATACTTGACCATCCACGTGGACTACAATTGGGATTGGTAACCTGTGCCGAACGCAGCGAGGCTCCTTGCCCAAAACGACACCCAAAAAAGTCCAAAAACCCATGTCAACCTTTTTGACCTGTCGACCTAGTACATGTCGACCTAATGACCATGTGGACCTATTGTCCCTGTCGACCTAATGCATGTCGACCTTCCATGGTCGACCTAATGACTGTCAACCTAAGTTGAGTGGACCCAATGACCCATACCCCCCACTCAGTTGGTAGGTCCATGCCACCAACCGAGTGGGAATAGAACCTGTGGCGAGCGATGCGAGGTGAGCACAGTGAGCCCTCGAGGGGACTCACTGCTTTGCTGCTGGGATTCCGGCAGATGGGATGCCACTGTCAGTATACTGACAGCTGGCATCCCATCTGCCGGTAAATCATACCAAACCCGACTAAAGGATGCAGTTAGAACACAGCTCACAGACACATTGCAAAGATGCAGCTTCAAACACTGGATCTGGATGCTAAGTATAAATCTCTCTATCTCTAATTGATAATTGCATATAATAGCAAAAGAATGAAAAGGATTGGTGGCGCTGAGCAATATAATATAAGATGTAAACTGATAGTGAACCTAATGGGTTAAGCATATATCAGTTACAGAGATTATTTATTTATTTATTTATTTATTACCAGTTATTTATATAGCGCACACATATTCTGCAGCGCTTTACAGAGAATATTTTGGCCATTCATATCAGTCCCTGCCCCAGTGGAGCTTACAATCTATATTCCCTACCACATGTACACACACACACACACACACATTCACGCTAGGGTTAATTTTGTAGGGAGCCAATTAACCTACCAGTATATTTTTGGAGATGATCAGTAGTATAAAATATATCCGTATTTATTTATTTTTAAAGAAGGTTTAAAATTCCAACCAATAGGTCAAAAGATAAGACCTGCAGGTGCTCAACAAAAAAACCTGAAAATATTTGAAAAGTAAGATAAATAGTGGTATTATAAATAGAACACATAGGGAAATTTACTAAGGTCCCGATTCCATTCGAATCCATTCGAGTTTTGTTTTTGTTTTCTAAGTGGCATCTCGGTTTTTCACAAAAAAATTAAACTCGGCAGTGTTTGAGCCATTCGTATTGTTTTTCATGGCCAACTACACAAATACGAATGAATAGACCATCGTTCAAATGCGGTTATTTCATACAACACAGTAATTTATCAAGGATTCGTATTTATGAATGCAGACAGAAATACCTTAAACTCTGCCGCAAAAGGCCTCGATTCATAGAAATTAAGACATTACAAATAGAACTGCTTTTGGCTGGTGTGTTTAACATCTGTCACTACTGTCCAATTACTAAGGTAAGTGTTATAATATCCCTGTATGGTTTTGAAAATAGTGTTTAAGTTTTATTATGTTATTTTTAGAGATGAGCTGGTCCGGTTCGTAGAGATCCGAACCCCCGCGAACTTCACCTATTCAGCCTCGGATCTTCCCGCCTTGCTCGGTTAACCCGAACGCGGCCGAACGTCATCGGATTCTCGCGAGATTCATATTCTATATAAAGAGCCGCGGGTCGCCGCCATTTTCACTCGTGCATTGGAGATTGAACGGAGAGGATGTGGCTACGTTCTTTGCCTGAAAAGCTCCATATCTGTGCTCAGTGTGCTACAAATATCTGTGCTCAGTGTGCTGCAAATATCTGTGCTCAGTATATAGTTGTACAGTACAGTAGGCCATATCTGTGCTGCATTTTTGTGAGCAGTATATATAGTAGTACAGTGCAGCATTTTGGTGACCAACAGTACATAGTTGTACAGTACAGTAGGCCATTGCTGTATCTTGCAGCTCCATGTCACTGCAAGTATCCATTCCATATCTGTGCTGCATTTTTGTGAGCAGTATATATAGTAGTACAGTGCAGCATTTTGGTGACCAACAGTATATAGTTGTACAGTACAGTAGGCCATTGCTGTATCTTGCAGCTCCATGTCACTGCAAGTATCCATTCCATATCTGTGCTGCATTTTTGTGAGCAATATATATAGTAGTACAGTGCAGCATTTTGGTGACCAACAGTATATAGTTGTACAGTACAGAAGGACATTGCTGTATCTTGCAGCTCTGTGTCACTGCAAGTATCCATTCCATATCTGTGCTGCATTTTTGTGAGCAGTATATATAGTAGTACAGTGCAGCATTTTGGTGACCAACAGTATATAGTTGTACAGTACAGTATTGATATAATAATATTACTGGCATATAATTCCACTCATTAAAAAATGGAGAACAAAAATGTGGAGGGTGAAATAGGGAAAGATCAAGATCCACTTCCACCTAGTGCTGAAGCTGCTGCCACTAGTCATGGCAGAGATGATTAAATGCCATCAACGTCGTCTGCCAAGGCCGATGCCCAATGTCATAGTAGAGAGCATGGAAAATCCAAAAAACAAAAGTTCAGTAAAATGACCCAAAAATCTAAAATAAAAGCGTCTGAGGAGAAGCGTAAACTTGCCAATATGCCATTTACGACACGAAGTGGCAAGGACTGGCTGAGGCCCTGGCCTATGTTCATGGCTAGTGGTTCAGCTTCACATGAGGATGGAAGCACTCATCCTTCCGCTAGAAAATTGAAAAGAGTTAAGATGGCAAAAGCACAGCAAAGAACTGTGTGTTCTTCTAAATCATAAATCCCCAAGGAGAGTCCAATTGTGTCAGTTGTGATGCCTGACCTTCCCAACACTGGACGGGAAGAGGTGGCTCCTTCCACCATTTGCACGCCCCCTGGAAGTGCTGGAAGGAGCACACACAGTCCAGTTCCTGATAGTCAAATTGAAGATGTCACTGTTGAAGTACACCAGGATGAGGATATGGGTGTTGCTGGCTCTGAGGAGGAAATTGACAAGGAGGATTCTGATGGTGAGGTGGTTTGTTTAAGTCAGGCACCCGGGGAGACACCTGTTGTCTGTGGGATGAATATGGCCATTGACATGCCTGGTCAAATTACAAAAAAAAATCACCATTCTGGTGTGGAATTATTTGAACAGAAATGCGGACAACAGGTGTCAAGCCATGTGTTGCCTTTGTCAAGCTGTAATAAGTAGGGGTAAGGACGTTAACCACCTAGGAACATCCTCCCTTATACGTCACCAGGAGCGCATTCATCAGAAGTCATTGACAAGTTCAAAAACTTTGGGTGACAGCGGAAGCAGTCCACTGACAACTAAATCCCTTCCTCTTGTACCCAAGCTCCTGCAAGCCACCCCACCAACTCCATCAGTGTCAATTTCCTCCTTAGACAGGAAAGCCAATAGTCCTGCAGGCCATGTCACTGGCAAGTCTGACGAGTCCTCTCCTGACTGGGATTCCTCCGATGGATCCTTGAGTGTAATGTCTACTGCTGCTGGTGCTGCTGTTGTTGCTGCTGGGAGTCGATCATCATCCCATAGGGGAAGTCGGAAGACCACTTGTACTACTTCCAGTAAGCAATTGACTGTCCAACAGTCCTTTGCGAGGAGGATGAAATATCACAGCAGTCATCCTGTTGCAAAGCGGATAACTCAGGCCTTGACAGCTTTTTTGGTGTTAGACGTGCGTCCGGTATCCGGCGTTAGTTCACAGGGACTTAGAGAATTTCTTGAGGTAGTGTGTCCCCAGTACCAAATACCATCTAGGTTCCAATTCTCTAGGCAGGTGATAATGAGAATGTACACAGATGTCAGAAAAAGACTCACCAGTGTCCTAAAAAATGCAGTTGTACCCAATGTCCACTTAACCACGGACATGTGGACAAGTGGAGCAGGGCAGACTCAGGACTATATTACTGTGACAGCCCACTGGGTAGATGTATTGCCTCCCGCAGCAAGAACAGCAGCGGCGGCACCAGTAGCAGCATCTCGCAAACGCCAACTCGTTCCTAGGCAGGCTACGCTTTGTATCACCGCTTTCCATAGAAGGCACACAGCTGACAACCTCTTACAGAAACTGAGGAACATCATCGCAGAATGGCTTACCCCAATTGGACTCTCCTGGGGATTTGTGACATCGGACAAAGCCACCAATATTGTGCGTGCATTACATGTGGGCAAATTCCAGCACGTCCCATGTTTTGCACATACATTGAATTTGGTGGTGCAGAATTAAAAAAAAAACGACAGGGGCGTGCAAGAGATGCTGTTGGTGCCCAAAGAATTGAGGGACACTTTCGGCATTCAGCCACCGTGTGCTGAAGACTGGAGCACCAGCAAACACTCCTGAACCTGCCCCGCCATCATCTGAAGCAAGAGGTGGTAACGAGGTGGAATTCAACCCTCTATATGCTTCAGAGGATGGAGGAGCAGCAAAAGGCCATTCAAGCCTATACATCTGCCTACGATATAGGCAAAGGAGGGGGAGTGCACCTAACTCAAGCGCAGTGGAGAATGATTTCAACGTATTGCAAGGTTCTGCAATCCTTTGAACATGCCACACGTGAAGTCAATTCAGACACTGACAGCCTGAGTCAGATCATTCCTCTCATCAGGCTTTTGCAGAAGCAGCTGGAGAGATTGAAGGAGGAGCTAAAACGGAGCGATTCCGCTAGGCATGTGGGACTTGTGGATGGAGCCCTTAATTCGCTTAACCAGGATTCACGGGTGGTCAATCTGTTGAAATCAGAGCACTACATTTTGGCCACCGTGCTCGATCCTAGGTTTAAAGCCTACGTTGTATCTCTCTTTCCAGCAGACACAAGTCTGCAGAGGTTCAAAGACCTGCTGGTGAGAAAATTGTCAAGTCAAGTGGAACGTGACCTGTCAACAGCTCCTCCTTCACATTCTCCCTCAACTGGGGCTGCGAGGAAAAGGCTAAGAATTCCGAGCCCACCCGCTGGCGGTGATACAGGGCAGTCTGGAGCGAGTGCTGACATCTGGTCCGGACTGAAGGACCTGCCAACGATTACTGACATGTCGTCTACTGTCACTGCATATGATTCTGTCACCATTGAAAGAATGGTGGAGGATTATATGAGTGACAGCATCCAAGTAGGCACGTCAGACAGTCCGTACATATACTGGAAGGGAAAAGAGGCAATTTGGAGGCCCTTGCACAAACTGGCTTTATTTTACCTAAGTTGCCCCCCCTCCAGTGTGTACTCTGAAAGAGTGTTTAGTGCAGCCGGTCACCTTGTCAGCGATCGGCGTATGAGGTTACTTCCACAAAATGTGGAGAAAATGATGTTCATCAAAATGAATTATAATCAATTCCTCTGTGGAGACATTCACCAGCAATTGCCTCCAGAAAGTACCCGGTGACCTGAGATGGTGGTTTCCAGTGGGGACGAATTAATACTCTGTGAGGAGGGGGATGTACACAGTGAAAGGGGTGAGGAATCAGAGGAGGATGATGAGGTGGACATCTTGCCTCTGTAGAGCCAGTTTGAGCAAGGATAGATTGATTGCCTCTTTTTTTGGTGGGGGCCCAAACCAACCAGTCATTTCAGCCACAGTCGTGTGGCAGACCCTGTGGCTGAAATTATGGGTTTGGTAAAGTGTGCATGTCCTGTTTATACAACATAAGGGTGGGTGGGAGGGCCCAAGGACAATTCCATCTTGCACCTCTTATTTTTAATTTATCTTTGCATCATGTGATGTTTGGGGCCAATTTTTATAAGTGCCATCCTGTCTGCCACTGCAGTGCCACTCCCAGATGGGCCAGGTGTTTGTGCTGGCCACTTGGGTCACTTAGCTTAGTCATCCAGCGACCTCGGTGCAAATTTTAAGACTAAAAATAATATTGTGAGGTGTGAGGTGTTCAGAATAGACTGGAAATGAGTGGAAATTATGGTTATTGAGGTTAATAATACTATAGGATCAAAATTACCCCCAAATTCTATGATTTAAGCTGTTTTTGAGGGGTTTTTGAAAAAAAAAACACCCGAATCCAAAACACACCCGAATCCGACAAAAAAATTTCAGGGAGGTTTTGCCAAAATGCGTCCAAATCCAAAACACGGCCGCGGAACCGAATCCAAAACCAAAACACAAAACCCGAAAAATTTCCGGTGCACATCTCTAGTTATTTTTAGTTTTTAAAGAACATACCACTTTTTACTGTATGCATTATACATTGCAATCTATAACAACTGCAAGTAAAGTTAGTATAAACATTATAGTAGCACAGTATTCCATGTGGTGTTTTGTTTGCTTTGTGTATGTTTGACTATGCTTTTACATCTCCCTAAGGCAATTTTTAAGAATAGAATAAACTGTTATTAAGGACACTCTTCTCTATATCAATACTTTATCACTGCTGCATGTGTAATCTATGTTACTTGAATGTGACCATGCATGTTTTGGGTTGCTGTTAATATCTGCAGGTAGGCTTGATGGAGCCTGTGATTCTAATCCATGATTCTTTGTATGTGTCTAGCATCCTATTATTGTCTGCCCTCATTAATTCCAGGGTGTTAGCCATTCTGGTGAGTTACATAGTAACATAGTAACATAGTATCTAAGGTTGAAAAAAGACAATTGTCCATCGAGTTCAACCTATTTGTGGTCTCCTATGCACGATTATATTGTATAAAATTTTGACTGAAGTTGATGACTGCCGTTACATTTTACCCCTCTTTTTTATAATAACCATAGTGCGTGACTATGCCCCGTAACCCTGGATATCATTATCCATTAGGAATTTATCTAACCCATTCTTAAAGGTGTTGACTGAGTCGGCCATTACAACTCCTTCAGGCAGGGAATTCCAAACACGTATCGTCCTTACCGTAAAAAAGCCTTTACGCCGTATTGTGCGGAATCTCCTCTCCTCTAACCTGAGCGAGTGTCCACGAGTTCTCTGTGTTGATCTAACCAAAAACAGGTCCTGCGCAAGATCTGTATATTGTCCCCTTATTTATATTTGTAAATGTTGATCATGTCCCCTCTTAATCTCCTCTTTTCCAGTGTAAACATTCCTAGTCTTGCAAGCCTTTCCTCGTATTCCAGCATCTCTATACCCTTAATTAGTTTCGTCGCCCGCCTCTGAACCTTTTCTAGCTCCAGGATATCCTTTTTGTAGTAAGGTGTCCAGAATTGTACACAGTATTCAAGGTGTGGCCTCACAAGTGATTTATATAACGGGAGTATAATACTCTCGTCCCTAGCATCAATTCCCCGTTTTATGCATGCTAATATCTTATTAGCCTTCTTTGCTGCAGTCCTACTTTGGGTACTACTGCTTAGTTTGCTATCTATGAGGACACCTAAGTCCTTTTCCAGTACAGAATCCCCTAATTTTACCCCATTTAGTAGGGAGGTGTTATTTTTGTTCTTGTTACCACAGTGCATTACCTTACACTTGTCTGTATTAAAGCGCATTCTCCATTTCGCTGCCCAAGCTCCTAATTTAACTAAGTCATTCTGAAGCGACTCAGCATCCCCCTCCGCATTTATAACTTTACACAATTTGGTATCATCTGCAAAAATTGACACCATGCTCTCTAGACCTTCTGTTAGGTCGTTATAGAAAATATTGAACAATAGTGGTCCTAATACTGAGCCTTGCGGCACACCACTTAGCACTTCAGTCCAATTTGAAAAAGGTCCATTAACCACAAAGCGCTGCTCCCTATTATCTAACCAGTTTTTGACCCAAGTGCATATTGTGCTTCCAAGCCCTGTTTCTTGTAGCTTGTAGATAAGTCTCATGTGTGGTACAGTGTCGAATGCTTTGGCAAAATCTAAAAAGATTACATCCACCTCTTTACCCTGATCTAGGTTTGTGCTTACTGTTTCATAAAAGCCAAGTAAGTTGGTTTGACAGGATCTGTCCTTCATAAACCCATGTTGATTCCTTTTAATTACCTTATTGACTTCAAGGAACTTCTGAATACTATCTTTTAGAATACCTTCCAATACTTTCCCCACTATAGATGTAAGACTAAATGGTCTATAATTACCTGGTTCAGCTTTACTTTCCTTTTTGAATATAGGCACTACTTCCGCTATACGCCAGTCTTTGGGAACCATACCTGATATTACTGAATCCTTAAAGATCAAAAATAGCGGTTTTGCAGTTCAGAGTGAAGCTCTATTAGAACCCTTGGGGGAATACCATCGGGACCTGGTGACTTATTAATCTTTAAATGTTTTAATCGGTCACAGTCTACTTCCTCGCTTAAATAAGTACCTATCAGTGGGATATTCTCATTATTGAGATTATGTGTTAGTCCCTGAATTGGGTCCTCTCTAGTAAATACTGTTGAAAAAAACTAATTTAGTGTGTCTGCTATGTCATTATCATTTTTGATTAAGACTCCCAACTTGTCTTTTAAAGGGCCTATACTCTCCTTCTTTAATCTCTTGCTATTAATGTATTTAAATAATTTTTGGGGATTCGCTTTGCTTTCCTTTGCTACTAGTTTTTCAGTTTCTACTTTAGCCGCTCTTATTTCCTTTTTGCATATTTTGTTTCATTCCTTAAAGTGCTGAATTTGTATTTTATTTTTTATTTTTTACATGCTCGCCTTTTCTTGCCCATAAGTTCCTTTATCTTTTTGTTAAGCCACATCGGTTTATGATTTGTATTCCTTTTTTTGCTGCTTGTAGGAATAAATTTGAGAGTATTTTTAGCTAGCAGGAATTTTAGTACCTCCCATTTCTCCATAGTATTTTTTCCTAAAAACAAACCTTCCCATTCAATATCCCTGAAAATACCCTCATCTTTTCAAAATTCACTTTGCTAAAGTTTAGAGTCCTAGTTGAGCCAGTATAGGGCTGTTTATGAAAACTGATATTGAATGTGACCATATTGTGGTCGCTGTTTCCTATGGGTTCCCCTACTATAATACCTGATACCAAATCCCCATTGTTTGTTAATACCAGGTCTAAGATTGCATTGTACCTAGTTGGTTCCTCAATTAGTTGAACTAAGTAGTTATCATTAAGTGTGTTTAAAAACATATTGCCCCTAGCAGTATCACATGAATCGTTTTTCCAGTTTATCTCTGGATAGTTAAAATCTCCCATCACTACTATGTCTCCTACTCCTGCTGCTCTTTCAATTTGCTTTAGTAACAGTTCCTCATCAGATACGTGGATACCAGGCGGCCTATAGCATACACCCAATACTAACTTTTTTATTCCTTTTTCCCTGCATGCAATTTCTACCCATAATGTCTCGACAGTGTCTACAGTCCCTTCCTGAATATCTTCCCGTATATCAGGTTTTAAAAACGGCTTTACGTAAAGACACACCCCTCCACCCTTTTTATTTAGTCAGTCTCTCCTAAACAGTGTATAGCCCTCTAGATTGACTGTCCAATCATGAGATTCGTCCCACCAAGTTTCAGTAATGCCTATAATATCATACTGTTTGCTTGCTATTTCTGTGGTTTGTCTGCTGTTGCTTCTGCATAATCTGGGGATGTGATGGGCCAGTCTGCCAATAAATTGGGTTTGCCTATGCAAACATTCTAAGTTATTTGCTTGCTGGGTGGACCAGCTGTCCTAAAAAGCTTGTTCCTGAGACTGTGGTAGTGGTGTGGTAAGGCTTATGTCCTGTTCAGGTGTCCTTTGAGTGGGTGGCATTGTTAAATGTGTAGTTGTTGGGTCAGGCGGTGGTATTGCTGTCAGATTTAAGGTAAATGTCTCATTATTGTCAGGTTGCTGCACTTGGCCTGGCTGAGTTGGGTGAAGAATGGTATCCCCTGAAATGAGAGACCAGTTGTGTGTAAGTATAATTTTTTTGAACTAATATAGAATATCCTATGTGTTTTGCTCCCTAGTGCTACAAATGTTATGTTACTTTAATTAATAATTCGTGGATGTTGTCCTTATCCACATTTTGTATATTTGCTAAACTTTTGGGTCATTCATTTCCGAAATTTTATTCTGATTATGATTGCTGGCTATGGACAACATGCAGTATGCACATCAATTCTATTTGTCTAAGTGATTTAAGACCATATTGATAACTTTGTTAGTGGTGCATTATTTACATCACCACTTTGTCACTAAGCTGCTTCCCTAAACTGTGAAACTACAATGATGTAATTTTTATGAGATGGGAGTTCTAATTAAGATGGGATGTAGCACATAGCAACCAATCACATTCCATGTGTTACCTTCTAGAAGGTGCTACATAAAGTAGACAAGTAGAATCCGATTGGTTGCTAGAACTTCCATCTTAGAAAATTTAGCCCAATGTTTGTCTTAGGGTAAAGTGTGTGTGTGTGTGTGTGTGTGTGTGTGTGTGTGTGTGTGTGTGTAAGTATGTGTCCTTTTTGTGTTGTTTTTTTACTCACCGGTCAGGTATGGTGAATATGGTGACAATGGCTGCGGACTGTCGAGGAGTTGCATTGGTGGCACGGCTGATACCTCCGACATGCGTCGACATGGTGGTGTGATGTGTACTGGTCTTGAAGACACACCCAGCATTTCCGTGGTGGCAACACGTGTGTGGATGGACCTAACAAAAAAACGAAATTATTATTGTATCCAAATTGATATGAAAACACACCCAATGCTGATGTACTTACCAACTTCCTAAGCATCCTCAACTTCAGTAGGAGTGGAGACAGGGCCAGAGGCTCTTTGTGATTTTTTGGAGACTGTAAATGGATATGAAGCATTTAATTATTTTACAAACAATTTAATAAACACACATATGTTGTTACTCATGAATTCAAAACTGATGTTAGACATCTTTTGAAATTAATGTCTATTAAAAAACATTAACCAAAATGTTTGCATAATCTTTAAACAACTACAACATACTGTATAATGTGATTAACCATGTATTACACAAATCACCACCTCTCTTTCATTTGGGAAATATACAATTATTTATTATTTATTTATTTATTTATTTATTAACAGTTTCTTATATAGCGCAGCATATTCCGTTGCGCTTTACAATTAGATTGCAGATTTAAACACAGTATGTTAGGAATACTATTTATGCACAATACCCACATAACATATTAAAGATTGGTGTGCATGATTCTACAACAAAAGCCATGACAAATATTTCAAACTCTCACTGCAACATACTGAAATTATTATTACCCCAAAAAACAACACCTTCACAATGTTGTCAGCATACACAATGATAAAATATTTTGGGAAAAAAACATGCATCATTATTACTGACCAATACATTACAAAAAGACGCAGTACAAAGCAGACTAAAAACAATTTAAATATTAGTGCATCCTCAAAATTAATATATTAAAAATCACAACTTACCAGCCTCCTTGGGCCTATCTGCGTCCCGGACATAAGTCCCCCTCACTACTTCCGGAGGAATCAGATTCTGCAGAGGCTCCTCATATTCTAAATATGTGGCAACAAAAGGATGCCCACCTCCTGTTTGCCATGCAGACTTGGCCTCCTTGGCCATTTTGGCTTTCATACGCCGCTTAATATCGTAGAAGCGCTTTCTACAGGTCTCCTATGTTCACCTCACCAAGCCCTAACTATTGACAGCATCAACCACCTTCTTCCAGATGACTGTCTTTTTATGGGATGAGACAATAGCAGACTCTGGCCCAAAATGCTGCAGATGGTACTTCATAATCACCCGCACCAGAGCCACATTCTCATCAAAAGTTAACTTCACATTGCACCCTGTCTTGGTCCTGGTGCGTGGCTGCGGAGCCACATCACTCTCACTAGAGAACTCATGTGCATCCTCTGCCACCTCCTCCCCCTCACCCCTCACTAACCTGCACTGCTTCACCTCCATCACTAAGCTCCTCCACCTCACCTCCCTCACTAACCTCTGAATGTGACATAATTAAGACAAACAACACAGAACAATAAAAAATAAAGACAAACAAGACACACTCCTCCTCTTCCTCTACACACCACACACAAACACACACACACACACACACACACACACACACACACACACACACACACACACACACACTGAGAAGAGACTAAATGAAAAAACACTGACAGAAAATATGACAAACTACTAAATAACAATACAACAATAAAGATAAGACAACTTTCAAACACAATACAGCAATCAGAACTTGCAATATAGAACACCACTAAACTCACCAACTCATCAGACCACTATCTCTCACCTCTCCATTAACTAAACCCACGAGGTGCGGACGGTTTGGGGCATATTTACATGGCTGCGCTTTGACACTCCCACATATTCGTCACAACCAATTACGCATCACCATCAAAGTAAATGTAAAAACGCTGCCACACTGGCCACAAAACACTGCCGCACTTGAAAAATACAAATCATGCATCCAAATATCCGTGTTCGGCGGAACACAAACACATATGGTTGGAAAACACACACCAGAAATATGAATGACATCGACATCGGAAAATGCGAATACAACAAACAAGGTAGCTTAGTAAATAACCGAACTCAAATTCAAAATGTTGCAATTTTGCACGGCCGATGTCAGTCGACTTCTATTTCAACTGGAATCGGCAAAATACGAATCTTAGTAAATATACCTTCCAGTGTTGTTAATAAAATGTAACATTTTCTTTTGTATCTAAGAAATCCAGACTGTTACAATATGACTATTAAGTAAATAAGACTGATATAGGGGATAATTCAGACATGATCGCTAGGGTGCATTTTTTGCATCCCTGCAATCAGGTAGTCGCTGCCTACAGGGGGAGGGTATTAGCTGTGTGTAGGTGTGCGATCGCATGTGTTCCAGAACTGCACAAACATAAGTTTGAGCAGTTTGTGCTCAGCCCAGGACTTACTCAGCCGCTGCGATGATCGAGGCCGAAGCTGACGTCAGAATCCCTCCCTCCCAATGACTGGTCCCTCCTGTGTTTTTCTGGACACTCCTTAAAAACGGTCAGTTGCCACCTACAGACGCCCTCTTCCTGTCAATCTCCTTGTGATCTCCGGTGCGTTCGGATTTTTTGCACCATCCCGTCGCTGACCGGCGCTCATCGTTGCTGCAGTTCGTCGCGCCTGCACATTGTGGTGCATACGCATGCGCAGTTCAGACCTGATCGCAGCCTGTGAGAAAACGCACAGCAGCGATCAGGCCTGAATTACCCCCGTAGTCTCTCTGGCCAGGTATTTATGTACAGTAATTACACTTAAAATTAGAAAATTGGAAATGAATAGAATTAAGACTATGCACACAGGTACATGATATGAATATAAAAATAAACTAAGAATAATGGAAATAAAAATAAAAATGAACAATAAAAGTAAATATGAATAAGATATATGCAGCAATGCATGAGCAACAAAGAATGATTTCTATATAATTTTTATATAGTCCAGATCTGCATGTGCAGTATGAAGGCACTTGTAAAGAAGTACAGTATAGGGTAGATGAATAAATAAGTCTATAGCGGCGCCTCACTAGAAAGTTCTTACCAGTATCCAAATATCCATGACTTTCAGCAAATAGTCCCAATGGTATTTGTCTCTGCTGACAGTATACCCAATCCATAATAAGATACCACATGCCATGGCTTGAACAATGTCAGCAACAGCCTGACAGAAAAGAAACACCACAAGAGTGTAATCATAACCAATAACGGCAGACACAGTACGCACTGGGACGGGCGCCCAGCATCCTCTACGGACTAAGAGAAAGGATTTACCGGTAGGTATTAAAATCCTATTTTCTCATACGTCCTAGAGGATGTTGGGGACTCCGTAAGGACCATGGGGTTTATACCAAAGCTCCAGACTGGGCGGGAGAGTGCGGACGACTCTGCAGCACCGATTGAGCAAACATGAGGCCCCCCTCAGCCAGGGTATCAAACTTGTAGAGCTTAGCAAAAGTGTTTGAACCCGACTAAGTAGCCGCTCGGCAAAGTTGAACCGCTGAGACTCCTCGGGCAACCACCCAAGAAGAGCCCACCTACCTAGTAGAATGGGTTTCCATCGACTTCGGTAACAGCAATCCAGCCGTAGAACGAGCACGCCGCATTGCATCATATATCCAGCGTGTAACAGACTGCATAACCGCAGGCGCCCCAAACATGTTGGGAGCATACCGGACAAACAGAACCTCTGTTTCCCCAATCAGAGCCAAATTGGCGATCTAAATATTCAAAACCCTGACTTCATCGAGAGACTTTGAATCAGCCAATGCTTAAGTAACCACAGGCATCAACATAGGCTGGTTTCTGCGAAACACAGAAACCACTTTTGGCAGAACTATTATCCGAGTTCTCAATTCCGCTCTATCCACATGGAAGCTCAAACAGGGGCTCTTGTGAGACAAAACCGCTGCTTCCGCCTTGCGGATGCCAAGGTCAATAGCATGACCACTCTCCAAGAGAGAAACTTTAACACAACCTTTCATAAAGGTTTCAAGCAGTGTGACACTAGAATCCGCAACACCCTGTCAAGGTCCCACGGTGCCAATGGGGCACAATTGGAGGTCAGATGTGCAGTACTCCTTTCACGAAAGTCTGAACTTCCGGAAAGGTGGCCAAATTTTTTTTTTAAAGAAATTTTATAAGACCAAAACTGCACTGAAATGGAGCCTAACTTTAGGCCTGCCTCCACACCTGCTTGCCAAGAATGGAGAAGAACGACCCAGCTGAAAGTCTTCCGTAGTAGCCTTCTTGGATTCACACCAAGACACATACTTACGCCAAATACGGTGGTAAGGCTTTGCCGTTACTTCTTTTCTAGCCTGAAGAAGTGTGGAAAACGACTTCATAGGGAATACCCTTTCGGGCTAGGATATGGCGTTCAACCGTCACGTCGTCAAACGCAGCCGCGGTAATTCTTGATACACGCCCGGATCTTGCTGTAACAGATCCTCACGTAGAGGAAGAGGCCAGGGATCTTCTATGAGTAAGGCTTGAAGAACGGGATACCAAGCCCTCCTTGGCTAGACCGGAACAATGAGGATCGCCTGAACCTTTGTTCTTCTTACGTTTATCACCTTCAGAAACAGTGAAAGCGGAGGGAACACGTAGACCGACTGAAAACACCCAAGGCGTCACGAGGGCGTCCACTGCCATAGCTTGAGTGTCCATGACCTGGAACAATATCCCTGAGGTCTCTCGTTGAGGCGAGATGCCAACATGTCCAATTGAGGCACTCCTCAAAGACTTGTCACTTCAGTGAAAACTTCTCGATGACGACTGTATTTCTCCTGGAGGGAGATTGCGTCTGCAGAGGAAATTCATTTCTCTGTTATCTACATCCGGGACGAAGACTGTTACTATAGCGTTTAACTGTCTTTCTGCCCAGCGTAAAACTTTTTCGGCTTCTGCCATTGCCGCTTTGCTCCTTGTTCCGCCCTAGCCGCTTACTTACGCCACTGCTGTCAAGTCGTCCGACAGAATTAACACGGGCAGATCACGAAGAATGTGTTCGTTGAAAATAGCTCTTAATTCAAGAAAGCTTATTGCAGACAAGCTTCCCAGCTTGACCTTTTCCTCTGTAAATACTTCCCTTGAAAAGACTGCTCCCCAGCCTCGGAGATCTGCATGCATGGACACCAGGATCTAATCCTGGATCCCGAACTTTCGTTCCTCTAGGAAGTTAGACTGTGCAGACACCACAGGAGCGATATCCTGGCCATTAGGATAATATTCTGGTGAATGTGCAGGTGAGACCCAGACCACCTTACCAACTGGTCCCGTGGAAACCACTCTGGCATGTGATCAGCTCACCGAACAGGCCTCTTAGGCCGCACCCATCTTCTTCATCAACGGAACATATTGATGGATTGTCACTGCAAATCTGATCCGACTCTGGATCCTCAGACCTCTTTCCACAGGAAAACACAGAACCTCAACCATTCAGTATCTACTCTGATACCCACCTCCGACATCTGCGTCGTTGGGAACAACAGCCATTCCCTGTGTGGAAGAACAGTCAGAGAGAAACAACGATTTGAACCACTTGTTTCTTGACCTCGCCGTAATCAGGAGAGTATCTCTGTACAAAATAACAATGGCTCTTACTATTGAAAGAAAACCATCATACTGCCAACACTCCGTGAAATGGCAAAGACAAACCTGGATATCAACCCAGGTAGGCTGAATGCTGAGAAAAACGCATTTAAACCCTTTTTCTACCTTTACGTGTTGGAGCTCCCTGGCCTGAGAGATTCCATCCTGTAGTTCCACTTCGTAAGTAGAAATGTTTGTTTCTTTTTTTTTTTTTTTATTAACAGGGACAGCAGGACAAAGTCCTGAACCTGACGCAACTCTGGCATGGTGTTGCGTACTACCTCCCCTTCCAGAGGGGAATCGTAGATCTATTTGAAAAATCAGTGAGGGGAATCATCTGTAAACTCCAGTATGACCCCCTTTGGATTCTATTATTAACTCCCAGGTCCAGATCCATTCCAGGACTGATGGAAGAGCCTTAGACGAGCTCTTATCTTGTCACCTTCCACTATCTACACAGAAAGGGAAAAAAGAACGGTATCGAACCGGTTAAAATGACTGCATCCCACAAAAGAATGCGTCACCAACCGTTGTGAGGAAATCTAACTCACGAAGGTAGACTTCTGACTTACCAGTGGTATCCGCCGAGAGTGACTTAACTGAGGCATCCCCAACAGCGGTACACCGTCACAGGGAAAAACTCCAGTATCTCTCGGAGTCAGCCTCAGCACTCCCCCGGCCACACCTCCTGTATACGCACGGCAGCCTGCCGCAATGTTATAGAGAAGAACAAACATAAGAAAACATCCCCTCTCTCTCTAGGGTAATTCTATCGGATGCCTTTCCGAATACAAGCACTCCCCCATGCGGATGTAATGCAAATAACTTCAAAGCATATAAATAAAATATCACTTAGCTTCCCGTATACGATCCGTTGTGACAGGGCCCCGTGCCGACCAGGAGTTGACGTTCACAGTATTCTATCCGTGGCGGGAAAAGAATAAACACTCGGACTCCTCGTGAGGATCTGAGACCAACTCGTCACGGTCGACCTAGAGCTTTATCAACAGAGCGACCAGCAGATGAGAAGGAATACTTCCACTTCAGCATTCATTAGAAATCGTAATATGAATATACATTTTGTAATACACATATACACACATATCCAATAAATATATATATATATATATATATATAATACATATAAGCAGACTGTCCAAAACCGTCGGGTCCCTAGTGACATGTTCTGAATGTGTATGACCATGTACTGAAATGCCCAAGTTGTGGATCTAACCGGGAAACCTTATGGTCGACAGAAAACCTAGTATTCGTCGACAGCAGGGAGTAATAACCAGGCAAAATAACATTCTTGCGACCCCGAGGGGTCCGAGGGAAGTATACATATATATAATTTAAATCTCACTTCCACACAAATACTACCATGTCTGTGCTCGAGCTACAGGTTCATGGAACAGTACCATACATATACATATAAAAATATATACAGGTTAGTTACAGCATGTTAATTTAATATATACAGGTTAGTTACAGCATGTTAATTTATACCCAGTAATAACAGTTGGTGCCGACAGGGTCACCCACATACTACTGTGTCTCCCCTACAGTGTTTACCCTTGAAAAGCATACAACTACCGACCTACTGACACTGCATCTACTGAATCAAGTATCAACAGGAGTCAGCGATGTCGACAGAGTCCCATTGCGACATAGCACTCACACATGTCGACACATGTGCACTAAAAAGCTATATTGGGTATATCTGACAGGGAAAACACAGACATATATGCACAACACAATGATTACATGCCCATTATCTAAGATAGTGCTATATTTCATGATGTATTGCATTAATCACTGTGCCCCCCCTTCGTTTACACTGTTCTGGCGGGGACCGTGGAGAAAATCACACTGAATCATGTTGTGAGGGCTAAGCCACTCCCCTTGACGGCGCGCTTCAGCCCCGCTATTATTTTAACCTCTTATGCTGGCAGTGGTCCGTATACAGTGCCTATGCACTGTATACATGTTTAGCCAGGCTTAAATGAGAGGTATATTGCTGCCCAGGGCGCCCCCCCCTGCACCCTGCACCCTTGTAGAGCCATTGGTGTGTGGGAGCAATGGCGCGCAGCGCAACCGCTGCGCGGTACCTCCGAGACCTGAAGTCTTCCACCATCACTGAAGTCTTCTGTTCTTCTAATACTCACCCGGCTTCTTTCTTCCGGCTTCTGTGAGGGGGGTGACGGCGCGGCTCCGGGAACAAGCAGCTAGGCGCACCAAGTGATCGAACCCTCTGGAGCTAATGGTGTCCAGTAGCCTAAGAAGCAGAGCCCTTAACTCAGAAGAAGTAGGTCTGACTTCTCTCCCCTCAGTCCCACGAAGCAGAGAGCCTGTAGCCAGCAGGTCTCCCTGAAAATAAAAAACCTAACATAAAGTCTTTCAGAGAAACTCAGTAGAGCTCCCCTAGTGTGTGACCAGTCTCTCCTGGGCACAGAATCTAACTGAGGTATGGAGGAGGGGCATAGAGGGAGGAGCCAGTTCACACCCATTCAAAGTCTTATATTGTGCCCATGTCTCCTGCGGATCCCGTCTATACCCCATGGTCCTTACGGAGTACCAAGCATCCTCTAGGACGTATGAGAAAAACAAAACAAGTTACCTATGGATTTCTACTAGATAAAGAGACTGAAGGGCTATGTGTGATGGTAGGAAGGGTTATGTGTGAGTATGTGTATGTATGCAAGTAAATGAGTGAGTGTGCAAGTATGTTATATTAAAATTGTACTGTCTAAGGTGTGTGTGTCCTGTGTTTTTTGTAATATTTGTTTTACTAGTGGAACTACAGGTATCAGTGGGCCCTTTTATGTCCCGCATATTACCAATTGTTGTTCTCCAAGTACCAGCATACAGGAACGGCTTGCTGGCACCTGTAGTTCCACAAGTAAAGAACAATATCAAATCTTAATTTTACACTCCAATTGGAATATAAACTCACTACCCACAGCCCAGGGATGGTGAGCATGGCCTAGTGCTTATGCACTGGTCTTTGGAGCCTTAGAGTGGGGGGACCCCTTTATTGGGGGGTCCCCACTCCCCCAGGAAACCCCAGCCATGGATGACTGGTTGGGGGGGCGATGCTGCGGCCACCGGGACCGATATAAATGTATCCCCCAGCTGCGGAATTACCTCCCTGGCTAGCGAAGCCTGGTACTGGCTGCAAAAATCTCTACACCTTCCCCCCATCACCCCCCCCCCCCTGTGCTTTTGGAACCAGGACTGCTCCAAGAGCCCGGTGCAGATTGTTAAAATGTGGGAGACCCCTACTCAGTTTTCCCCCTGTATTTTTGCCTACCAGGACTGGCTGAAAGAGCCCAGAGCTTATTATGCTTTGTGGGTTAACTGCACATCTGTGGAATTTTTTTTTACTATTTGTACACTTTTACAGACAGAAGCATGTATGAGTCTCACTTGATCTGTGCATGCTTCTGTCAAAACTTGCAACTTGTAATGCAACTTGCGTTACAGGGTGCGAGTTTAACCACTAGCTTCCTGGTCTTTATTATCGCGAGATCTCGCATTTAGGTACCGTTTTTTACTAAAAACTCACACTGTATTACATTTGCCAGTTGCGGCACCAACTCACACCTTCATAAAGTGTGAGAAGGTGTGAGCTGGAATTTTACTAAAAAATTGCACAGCATTACATCCAACCCCAAGTCTATAACAGCAGAAACAAATGGTTTAACAACCATTACTTACATTAAAAGAGAGTGTAGGCACCTCTCCCTCGTGCCATTAGTGATAGGAAAAGGAGACAACAAAAAGCCATTGCTAAAGTCTCTAGCTGTAGGACTTAAAGCAGCTATCGATTTCATTTTTACACCTTGAAACATCTCATAGTCTCTGTAAGAAACTGTCAGTGAAGGTTGTAAAACACTTTCTCTGCTTCTAAAGAAAGGAGAACAATCTCTTGTCGACCTTTCAGCATGAGGTCCACTATATCAAAGACCTGGTGAGCATTATTAGATGCTTGTCCACCAATTACAAAGCACACCTAGTCTGGGTATATTAAGTGGGGAAGCATGGGAAATAGCTGTTTGGCTAGCATAATGGCATAAACTTTTACTGTCCAAATCAAAAAGGGCTGCGGGTTGAAAGTTTGGACAAAGTGCTGTTTCTTTCCTGGGTTTAGGTAAGGTAATGAGCTCGGCTTCCAGCATTTCCCCTTGGAAGTTGCCTTGTTGAAATATAAAGTTAACGAGGGAGGTAAGCTCAGGGGCAACAGATGTAGCATAATGCTTATAAAATGGGCTAGTGAAACCATGCAGACCAGGAACCTTCCATATAGGAAATGCTTTTATAACAGCTGTTTTGTCCATGGGGCATTAAGGATGGCCAAGCAGTCTTCACTCAACTTAAGGAGTTGAAGGTCATGCAGAAAATTGTCTTCAGAGACATCTGAGTTTATACAATGTGCTATAATAGCTGCAAAAGCATTAGCAATCTCTGCTGGGTTTAGCAACTTCTTGCTCTCTGTTGCATCAAACATGGAAGCTCAAATTCCCAATAAAAAAAAAATCTCATTGTTTTCCATTGGTTCTTTTAATAAATATCTTTAAAAGTTTAAAACTCTTAAATCATTTAGAAATAATCATGTATTTTTAACAATGTATTTGAACAACATAGCCGTTTTAAAGTAAAGTTGTTCTCTTGAAAAAAGAGAACTCTATAATATTATTTTAATTGAAAATGCCAACATTTTCATCTTGTCTTGCTATATAAAGCCATGGGTAGATTCATCATAAATAGTCAAATACATTTTTCGCTGAAATACCTCAAATCCTTATTTGTCTAAATACAGTACATGGGTTATAGGAAGGAAAGTCTCATGTTGTAGTCAAAGAAATGAAAATAAATATGCTGCAGACTGCAGACACAAGTGGCTGTTATTCAAAGCCGGTTCTGTTTATTCTATGAAGCAACAAATTCTCTCCTACTGTAGATTGAATTCAGTAGATATAAATCAAATACATTTTCATATGGTATTGTGTTTTTTAGCAAAATAAACTAGAATAATGTACCATTTCCATACAGCTTCTATTTTAAGTAAAATATATTATACTGTACACATTTCCTTTCACAAATCTATCTACTATAGGAGATAAATTGGAGCACAGTAGATCTCATCAGTTTTAATCATTGATCATGAAATATGACTGTGGATATCATCTTTTAAAATATGATTACAAACCTACATTGTGAAAATTAATGCTGAACAAACATAAAATCATATTTTAAAGAGACGTGAACTTTAAAGTTTATAATTTGTGAGGCTGCACAATTTTTGGGGTGTCCACGTCTGTGCATGGACACACAGCCATTTACATACTGCAAATACTGTATGAGGGGCATGTGAGAAGGTCTGATGGCATGAGAGCAGGTCTTGAAGGCATGTGTGGAGACATCTAAGGGGCCTTCACACATATATGTGGTGGTCAGATGAACATCTAAGGGGCATTTAGGAAAGTTGTTGAATATCTAAGAGTTATGTGGAGAGGTCTGATGGACATCTAAGACATCCAGATATGCCCCTTAGATGTCCATCAGGCTTCCACACATGCCCCTTAGATGCTCAGCAAACCTCACCATATACCTCTGAGATGCACATCATTCCTGCCCTTTTCCATACCATCAGAATTCCCCAAGTACCTACCTGACCAGTCCACATAATATTAGACCTCTCTGCTAGTTTATATTCTAAAATGAATGAACATTATGTACACTGTGAGTCACTTGATGTTAACAAGACCACCAAAGTTAGTAGAGGTAGGTTCATTAGTCATCTAGTAACCAACACCCGCATCATCAACCTCCTGTTTAGCGATCGGAGGTAGTGCTTCCAAAATACTGTTTTGTGTGGACCCAAACAAACCAAGTACTTCAGCCACAAAAGTTGCAGTCCCTGTTGCTGAAGTGCTTGGTCTGTTAAACTGTGCATGACCTTCAGTATCCAAAATAAGGGCCCAAGGACAATTCCATCTTGCACCACTTTTCATTTCTGCCACTGGTGTGTGGCAATGTTTCTTAGATGATTCTTAGTAACCATCTAGCTCGCTGCAGCCTTTGACCTAAAGCAGATGAAAACAATATTGTGAGCTATGAGGTAGTCAAAACGGACTGGAAATGAGTGGAAATGAATATTATTGGGGTTAATAATACTTTAGGAACCAAAAAATGGTGCAAATTATGTGTTTTTAGCTTTTTTTGTAAATCTTTGGCAAAAATCCAAATCCAAAACCAGTCCTGGCTAAAATCCAAAACCAAATCTAAAACCAAAACTGTACGGCGAATTAGAACCAAAACCAGCAAAAAATTACCCGGCGCACATCTCTAGTTTATATCAGATTTTTGTTTTTGAGATGAGCTCCTATAAGTTTTTCTAAGGCATGAATCAACAACCACTTCTATTGACTACTTTCTAAGGATAAATCTCCTTTCTCTGACGTCCTAGTGGATGCTGGGGACTCCGTAAGGACCATGGGGAATAGCGGGCTCCGCAGGAGACTGGGCACTCTAAAGAAAGATTTAGTACTATCTGGTGTGCACTGGCTCCTCCCTCTATGCTCCTCCTCCAGACCTCAGTTAGAATCTGTGCCCGGACAGAGCTGGGTGCTTTTAGTGAGCTCTCCTGAGCTTGCTAATAAGAAAGTATTTTAGTTAGGTTTTTTATTTTCAGAGAGCTTCTGCTGGCAACAGACTCTCTGCTACGAGGGACTGAGGGGAGAGAAGCAAACCTACTAACTGCGGCTAGGTTGCGCTTCTTAGGCTACTGGACACCATTAGCTCCAGAGGGATCGAACACAGGACCTGACCTTGTCGTCCGTTCCCGGAGCCGCGCCGCCATCCCCCTCGCAGAGCCAGAAGACAGAAGCCGGCAGAAGCGGAGAAGACATCGAAATCGGCGGCAGAAGACTCCTGTCTTCACATGAGGTAGCGCACAGCACTGCAGCTGTGCGCCATTGCGCCCACACTAACCCACACACTCCGGTCACTGTAGGGTGCAGGGCGCAGGGGGGGGGCGCCCTGGGCAGCAATTAGATACCTCCTGGCGAATGCTGCATATAAACAGTGGCGCACTGTTATATGTATGAGCCCCCGCCATTTATTTTACTAAAAATCGCGGGACAGAAGCCCGCCGCTGAGGGGGCGGGGCCTTCTTCCTCAGCACTCACCAGCGCCATTTTCCTTCCACAGCTCCGCTGAGAGGAAGCTCCCCAGGCTCTCCCCTGCAGAATCACGGTAGAAGGGTAAAAAAGAGAGGGGGGGCACATAAATTTAGGCGCATAAATCATAATACAGCAGCTACTGGGTAAACACTAAGTTACTGTGTAATCCCTGGGTTATATAGCGCTGGGGTGTGTGCTGGCAGACTCTCTCTCTGTCTCTCCAAAAGGCCTTGTGGGGGTCCTGTCCTCATTTAGAGCTTCCCCTGTGTGTGTGGTGTGTCGGTACGCGTGTGTCGACATGTTTGACGAAGAGGGCTATGTGGAGGCAGAGCAAGTGCAATTGACTGACGTGTCGCCGCCGACGGTGCCGACACCTGATTGGATGGATATGTGGAAGGTGTTAAATGATAATGTAAACTCCTTACATAAAAGGTTTGATAAAGCTGATACCTCGGGCCAGTCAGGGTCTCAACCCATGCCTGATCCTACAGCGCAGAGGCCCTCAGGGTCTCAAAAGCGCCCACTATCCAAAATGGTTGACACAGATGTCGACACGGATTCTGACTCCAGTGTCGACGACAATGATGCAAAATTGCAACCAAAAATGACAAAAGCTATACGTTACATGATTATAGCGATGAAGGATATTTTACACACATCAGAGGTAAACCCTGTCCCTGACAAGAGGGTTTATATGTATGGGTAGAAAAAGCAAGAGGTGACTTTTCCCCCTTCACATGAGTTAAATGAGTTATGTGAAAGAGCGTGGGATTCCCCAGATAAGAAAGTCCTGATTTCCAAAAGGTTACTTATGGCGTACCCTTTCCCGCCAGAGGACAGGGTGCGCTGGGAATCCTCCCCTAGGGTAGATAAAGCTCTGACACGCTTATCTAAGAAGGTGGTCCTGCCATCTCAGGATACGGCCACCCTAAAGGATCCTGCAGATAGAAAGCAGGAAAGTATCCTGAAATCTGTTTATACACATTCAGGGACTCTACTGAGGCCGGCAATTGCGTCGGCGTAGATGTGTAGTGCTGTAGCAGCGTGGACAGATAATCTGTCTGAGGAAATGGATACCTTAGACAGGGATACCATTATGCTGACCCTGGGGCATATAAAAGACACTGTCCTATATATGAGGGATGCCCAGAGGGACATTTGCCTACTGGGTTCTAGAATTAATGCAATGTCAATTTCTGCCAGGAGGGTCCTGTGGACTCGGCAGTGGACAGGTGATGCCGACTCCAAAATACACATGGAGGTGTTACCTTACAAGGGTGAGGAATTGTTTAGGGACGGTCTCTCGGACCTGGTTTCCACAGCTACTGCTGGGAAGTCAAACTTTTTGCCATATATTCCCTCACAACCGAAAAAAGCACCGTATTACCAAATGCAGTCCTTTCGCGCACAAAGAAGCAAGAAGGTCAGAGGTGCTTCCTTTCTTGCTAGAGCCAGGGGCAGAGGAAAAAAGCTGCACCTTACAGCTAGTTCCCAGGAACAGACGTCCTCCCCGACTTCCACTAAATCCACAGCATGACGCTGGGGCTCCACGGGTGGAGCCAGGAGCGGTGGGGGCGCGTCTCCGACATTTCAGCCACCAGTGGGTTCGCTCACAGGTGTATCCCTGGGCTATACAGATTGTGTCTCAGGGATACAAGCTGGAATTTGAGGTGATGCCCCCTCAACGTTACCTAAAATCGGCCCTGCCAGCTTCCCCCATAGAAAGGGAAGTAGTGGTAGCGGCAATTCACAAGCTATTTCTCCAGCAGGTGGTGGTAAAGGTTCCCCTTCCTCAACAGGGGAAGGTATACTATTCCACAATGTTTGTGGTACCGAAACCGGACGGTTCGGTCCGACCTATATTAAATTTAAAGTCCCTGAACATTTATCTGAAAAGATTCAAGTTCAAAATGGAATCGCTCAGAGCGGTCATTGCAAGCCTGGAAGAGGGGGATTTTATGGTGTCTCTGGACATCAAGGATGCTTACTTGCATGTCCCCATTTATCTGCCTCATCAGGAGTACCTCAGATTTGTGGTACAGGACTGTCATTACCAATTCCAGACGTTGCCGTTTGGTCTGTCCACGGCACCGAGAATATTTACCAAGGTAATGGCAGAAATGATGGTGATCCTGAGAAAGCAAGGAGTCACAGTTATCCCATACTTGGACGATCTCCTTATAAAGGCGAGATCGAGGGAGCAGTTGCAGATCAGCGTAGCGCACTCACAGAAAGTGTTGCAACAGCATGGCTGGATTCTGAATATCCCAAAGTCGCAGCTGATTCCTACGACGCGTCTGCCCTTTCTGGGCATGATTCTGGACACAGACCAGAAGAAGGTGTTTCTCCCAACGGAGAAGGCTCAAGAGCTTGTGACTCTAGTCAGACACCTCTTAAAACCAAAACAGGTGTCGGTGCATCACTGCACGCGAGTCCTGGGAAAGATGGTGGCATCGTACGAAGCCATTCCCTTCAGCAGGTTCCATGCGAGGATCTTTCAAAGGGATCTGTTGGACAAATGGTCCAGATCGCATCTTCAGATGCATCGGCTGATCACCCTGTCCCCCAGGTCCAGGGTGTCGCTTCTGTGGTGGCTACAGAGTGCTCACCTTCTCGAGGGCCGTAGATTTGGCATACAGGACTGGGTCCTGGTGACCACGGATGCGAGCCTCCGAGGGTGGGGGGCAGTCACTCAGGGAAGAAACTTCCAAGGGTTGTGGTCAAGTCAGGAAACTTGTCTGCACATAAATATCCTGGAACTAAGGGCCATATTCAACACCCTGAGTCAAGCGGAGCCCATGCTTCGCAACCAACCGGTGCTGATTCAGTCATACAACATCACCGCGGTGGCTCATGTAAACCGCCAGGGCGGCACAAAAAGCAGAGTCGCGATGGCGGAAGCCACCAGGATTCTTCGGTGGGCGGAGAATCACGTACAAGCACTGTCAGCAGTGTTCATTCCGGGAGTGGACAACTGGGAAGCAGACTTCCTCAGCAGACACGACCTCCACCCGGGAGAGTGGGGACTTCATCAAGAAGTCTTCATTCAGATTACAAATCGATGGGAACTGCCACAGGTAGACATGATGGCGTCCCGTCTCAACAAAAAGCTGCAACGGTATTGCGCCAGGTCAAGAGACCCTCAGGCGATAGCTGTGGACGCCCTGGTAACACCGTGGGTTTTCCAGTCGGTCTATGTGTTCCCTCCTCTTCCTCTCATACCCAAGGTACTGAGAATCGTAAGAAGAAGAGGAGTGAGAACAATACTCATTGTTCCGGATTGGCCAAGAAGACCTTGGTACCTGGAATTGCAAGAAATGCTCACAGAGGACCCATGGCCTCTGCCTCTCAGACAGGACCTGTTGCAACAGGGGCCCTGCCTGTTCCAAGACTTACCGCGGCTGTGTTTGACGGCATGGCGGTTGAACGCCGGATCCTAGCGGAAAAAGGCATTCCAGAGGAAGTTATTCCTACGCTGATAAAGGCTAGGAAGGACGTGACAGCAAAGCATTATCACTGCATATGGCGAAAATATGTTGCTTGGTGTGAGGCCAGGAAGGCCCCTACAGTGGAATTCCAACTGGGCAGATTTCTGAACTTTCTACAGTCTGGAGTGACTATGGGCTTGAAGTTGGGATCCATAAGGGTCCAGATTTCGGCCCTATCCATTTTCTTTCCAAAGGAACTGGCGTCTCTTCCTGAAGTTCAGACGTTTGTTAAGGGAGTGCTGCATATTCAGCCCCCTTTTGTGCCACCAGTGGCACCTTGGGATCTCAACGTGGTGTTGGGTTTCCTAAAATCCCACTGGTTTGAACCACTTAAGACCGTGGAGCTAAAGTATCTCACGTGGAAGGTGGTCATGCTATTGGCATTAGCTTTGGCTAGGCGTGTGTCAGAATTGGCGGCTTTGTCATGTAAAAACCCCAATCTGGTTTTTCATATGGACAGGGCAGAATTGCGGACTCGTCCCCAATTTCTGCCAAAGGTGGTGTCATCTTTTCATTTGAACCAACCTATTGTAGTGCCTGCGGCTACTCGTGACTTGGAGGATTCCAGGTTACTAGATGTAGTCAGGGCTTTGAAGATTTATGTAGCCCGAACGGCTGGAGTCCGGAAAACTGACTCGCTGTTTATCCTATATGCCCCCAACAAGTTGGGTGCTCCTGCTTCAAAGCAAACCGTTGCCCGCTGGATCTGTAACACGATTCAGCAGGCTCATTCTGCGGCTGGATTGCCGCATCCAAAATCAGTAAAAGCCCATTCCACTAGGAAGGTGGGCTCTTCTTGGGCGGCTGCCCGAGAGGTCTCGGCATTACAGCTCTGCCGAGCTGCTACTTGGTAGGGTTCAAACAAATTTGCAAAATTCTACAAGTTTGATACCCTGGCTGAGGAGGACCTTGAGTTTGCCCATTCGGTGCTGCAGAGTCATCCGCACTCTCCCGCCCGTTTGGGAGCTTTGGTATAATCCCCATGGTCCTTACGGAGTCCCCAGCATCCACTAGGACATCAGAGAAAATAAGATTTTACTTACCGGTAAATCTATTTCTCGTAGTCCGTAGTGGATGCTGGGCGCCCGTCCCAAGTGTGGACTTTCTGCAATACATGTACATAGTTATTGCTTAATAATGGGTTATGTTATGTTGTCATCCATTGTTGATGCCCTGTTGTTGTTCATACTGTTGACTGGATAAGTGTATCACAAGTTATACGGTGTGATTGGTGTGGCTGGTATGAGTCTTACCCGAGATTCCAAAATCCTTTCCTTATAATGTCTGCTCTTCCGGGCACAGTTTCCTTAACTGAGGTCTGGAGGAGAGGCATAGAGGGAGGAGCCAGTGCACACCAGATAGTACTAAATCTTTCTTTAGAGTGCCCAGTCTCCTGCGGAGCCCGCTATTCCCCATGGTCCTTACGGAGTCCCCAGCATCCACTACGGACTACGAGAAATAGATTTACCAGTAAGTAAAATCTTATTTTTCATCTCACCATTGTGCATTTCTGCTTGTAATGTATCTGTGGAGGCGATCATGAGACTGCATGTTGGGATCCCGTCGGTCACAATGCCGACGACAGAATCCCAACAGATGGTGAAATGCTGCCGCCGGAATACCTGCGCCACAGGCTTTTCTCCCTCTATGGGTGCCTATGACAAGCGCAGTGAGCCACTATGCCCACAGCATTGTGAGCACAGAAAGCCCGCAAGGGGCTTTCAAGCACTCGCCCCGCTGCCAGCATACTGGTAGCCAGGATCTCGCTGTCAGGATCATGACAGCCGGGATCCCGGCAATCGGTAAAACTTATGTATTCTGCATCTGTATTGCTTTTAAGCAACCTAAGGACCTTTTTAAGATGTTCCGGGTAAAAGCTTCTGGCTTAAAAGAGTGTGTTTTCATACAAAACATATGGCTCTACCTTTATCAGCGGACCTGATTACTAATTCCTTTTCACTCTGTTCATGCTGATTGGGCTATAACAAATCACAGATGGATATCGGATGCTGACCCGTACTTTGGGATTGGTGGATACCAAGAACAGAGTCTAATGTGAAATGAGTTTTCAATAGGGGCCCCTGCACGGAAGTTGGGCTTTAGAGATGTGCACTTGAAATTTTTCGGGTTTTGTGTTTTGGTTTTGGGTTCGGTTCCGCGGCCGTGTTTTGGGTTCGACCGCGTTTTGGCAAAACCTCACCGAATTTTTTTTGTCGGATTCGGGTGTGTTTTGGATTCGGGTGTTTTTTTCAAAAAACACTAAAAAACAGCTTAAATCATAGAATTTGGGGGTCATTTTGATCCCAAAGTATTATTAACCTCAAAAACCATAATTTCCACTCATTTTCAGTCTATTCTGAATACCTCACACCTCACAATATTATTTTTAGTCCTAAAATTTGCACCAAGGTCGCTGGATGACTAAGCTAAGCGACCCTAGTGGCCGACACAAACACCTGGCCCATCTAGGAGTGGCACTGCAGTGTCACGCAGGATGGCCCTTCCAAAAAACACTCCCCAAACAGCACATGACGCAAAGAAGAAAAAAAGAGGCGCAATGAGGTAGCTGTGTGAGTAAGCTAAGCGACCCTAGTGGCCGACACAAACACCTGGCCCATCTAGGAGTGGCACTGCAGTGTCACGCAGGATGGCCCTTCCAAAAAACACTCCCCAAACAGCACATGACGCAAAGAAGAAAAAAAGAGGCGCAATGAGGTAGCTGTGTGAGTAAGCTAAGCGACCCTAGTGGCCGACACAAACACCTGGCCCATCTAGGAGTGGCACTGCAGTGTCACGCAGGATGGCCCTTCCAAAAAACACTCCCCAAACAGCACATGACGCAAAGAAGAAAAAAAGAGGCGCAATGAGGTAGCTGTGTGAGTAAGCTAAGCGACCCTAGTGGCCGACACAAACACCTGGCCCATCTAGGAGTGGCACTGCAGTGTCACGCAGGATGGCCCTTCCAAAAAACACTCCCCAAACAGCACATGACGCAAAGAAGAAAAAAAGAGGCGCAATGAGGTAGCTGTGTGAGTAAGCTAAGCGACCCTAGTGGCCGACACAAACACCTGGCCCATCTAGGAGTGGCACTGCAGTGTCACGCAGGATGGCCCTTCCAAAAAACACTCCCCAAACAGCACATGACGCAAAGAAGAAAAAAAGAGGCACATTGAGGTAGCTGTGTGAGTAAGCTAAGCGACCCTAGTGGCCGACACAAACACCTGGCCCATCTAGGAGTGGCACTGCAGTGT
Source organism: Pseudophryne corroboree (assembly GCF_028390025.1). NCBI lineage: Eukaryota > Metazoa > Chordata > Amphibia > Anura > Myobatrachidae > Pseudophryne > Pseudophryne corroboree. The sequence goes on along the minus strand of NC_086444.1, from coordinate 225,639,763 downwards.
CACGCAGGATGGCCCTTCCAAAAAACACTCCCCAAACAGCACATGACGCAAAGAAGAAAAAAAGAGGCGCAATGAGGTAGCTGTGTGAGTAAGCTAAGCGACCCTAGTGGCCGACACAAACACCTGGCCCATCTAGGAGTGGCACTGCAGTGTCACGCAGGATGGCCCTTCCAAAAAACACTCCCCAAACAGCACATGACGCAAAGAAGAAAAAAAGAGGCGCAATGAGGTAGCTGTGTGAGTAAGCTAAGCGACCCTAGTGGCCGACACAAACACCTGGCCCATCTAGGAGTGGCACTGTAGTGTCACGCAGGATGGCCCTTCCAAAAAACACTCCCCAAACAGCACATGACGCAAAGAAGAAAAAAAGAGGCGCAATGAGGTAGCTGTGTGAGTAAGCTAAGCGACCCTAGTGGCCGACACAAACACCTGGCCCATCTAGGAGTGGCACTGCAGTGTCACGCAGGATGGCCCTTCCAAAAAACACTCCCCAAACAGCACATGACGCAAATAAAAATGAAAGAAAAAAGAGGTGCAAGATGGAATTGTCCTTGGGCCCTCCCACCCACCCTTATGTTGTATAAACAGGACATGCACACTTTAACCAACCCATCATTTCAGTGACAGGGTCTGCCACACGACTGTGACTGAAATGACGGGTTGGTTTGGACCCCCACCGAAAAAGAAGCAATTAATCTCTCCTTGCACAAACTGGCTCTACAGAGGCAAGATGTCCACCTCATCATCATCCTCCGATATATCACCGTGTACATCCCGCTCCTCACAGATTATCAATTCGTCCCCACTGGAATCCACCATCTCAGCTCCCTGTGTACTTTGTGGAGGCAATTGCTGCTGGTCAATGTCTCCACGGAGGAATTGATTATAATTCATTTTAATGAACATCATCTTCTCCACATTTTCTGGAAGTAACCTCGTACGCCGATTGCTGACAAGGTGAGCGGCGGCACTAAACACTCTTTCGGAGTACACACTTGTGGGAGGGCAACTTAGGTAGAATAAAGCCAGTTTGTGCAAGGGCCTCCAAATTGCCTCTTTTTCCTGCCAGTATAAGTACGGACTGTCTGACGTGCCTACTTGGATGCGGTCACTCATATAATCCTCCACCATTCTTTCAATGGTGAGAGAATCATATGCAGTGACAGTAGACGACATGTCCGTAATCGTTGTCAGGTCCTTCAGTCCGGACCAGATGTCAGCATCAGCAGTCGCTCCAGACTGCCCAGCATCACCGCCAGCGGGTGGGCTCGGAATTCTGAGCCTTTTCCTCGCACCCCCAGTTGCGGGAGAATGTGAAGGAGGAGATGTTGACAGGTCGCGTTCCGCTTGACTTGACAATTTTGTCACCAGCAGGTCTTTGAACCCCAGCAGACTTGTGTCTGCCGGAAAGAGAGATCCAAGGTAGGTTTTAAATCTAGGATCGAGCACGGTGGCCAAAATGTAGTGCTCTGATTTCAACAGATTGACCACCCTTGAATCCTTGTTAAGCGAATTAAGGGCTCCATCCACAAGTCCCACATGCCTAGCGGAATCGCTCCCTTTTAGCTCCTCCTTCAATGCCTCCAGCTTCTTCTGCAAAAGCCTGATGAGGGGAATGACCTGACTCAGGCTGGCAGTGTCTGAACTGACTTCACGTGTGGCAAGTTCAAAAGGTTGCAGAACCTTGCACAACGTTGAAATCATTCTCCACTGCGCTTGAGACAGGTGCATTCCACCTCCTATATCGTGCTCAATTGTATAGGCTTGAATGGCCTTTTGCTGCTCCTCCAACCTCTGAAGCATATATAGGGTTGAATTCCACCTCGTTACCACTTCTTGCTTCAGATGATGGCAGGGCAGGTTCAGGCGTTTTTGGTGGTGCTCCAGTCTTCTGTACGTGGTGCCTGTACGCCGAAAGTGTCCCGCAATTCTTCTGGCCACCGACAGCATCTCTTGCACGCCCCTGTCGTTTTTTTAAAAATTCTGCACCACCAAATTCAAGGTATGTGCAAAACATGGGACGTGCTGGAATTTGCCCATATTTAATGCACACACAATATTGCTGGCGTTGTCCGATGCCACAAATCCACAGGAGAGTCCAATTGGGGTAAGCCATTCCGCGATGATCTTCCTCAGTTTCCGTAAGAGGTTTTCAGCTGTGTGCGTATTCTGGAAACCGGTGATACAAAGCGTAGCCTGCCTAGGAAAGAGTTGGCGTTTGCGAGATGCTGCTACTGGTGCCACCGCTGCTGTTCTTGCGGCGGGAGTCCATACATCTACCCAGTGGGCTGTCACAGTCATATAGTCCTGACCCTGCCCTGCTCCACTTGTCCACATGTCCGTGGTTAAGTGGACATTGGGTACAACTGCATTTTTTAGGACACTGGTGAGTCTTTTTCTGACGTCCGTGTACATTCTCGGTATCGCCTGCCTAGAGAAGTGGAACCTAGATGGTATTTGGTAACGGGGGCACACTACCTCAAGAAATTGTCTAGTTCCCTGTGAACTAACGGCGGATACCGGACGCACGTCTAACACCAACATAGTTGTCAAGGCCTCAGTTATCCGCTTTGCAACAGAATGACTGCTGTGATATTTCATCTTCCTCGCAAAGGACTGTTGGACAGTCAATTGCTTGGTGGAAGTAGTAAAAGTGGGCTTACGACTTCCCCTCTGGGATGACCATCGACTCCCAGCAGCAACAACAGCAGCGCCAGCAGCAGTAGGCGTTACACGCAAGGATGCATCGGAGGAATCCCAGACAGGAGAGGACTCGTCAGAATTGCCAGTGACATGGCCTGCAGGACTATTGGCATTCCTGGGGAAGGAGGAAATTGACACTGAGGGAGTTGGTGGGGTGGTTTGCGTGAGCTTGGTTACAAGAGGAAGGGATTTACTGGTCAGTGGACTGCTTCCGCTGTCGCCCAAAGTTTTTGAACTTGTCACTGACTTATTATGAATGCCCTGCAGGTGACGTATAAGGGAGGATGTTCCGAGGTGGTTAACGTCCTTACCCCTACTTATTACAGCTTGACAAAGGCAACACACGGCTTGACAAATGTTGTCCGCATTTCTGTTGAAATACTTCCACACCGAAGAGCTGATTTTTTTGGTATTTTCACCAGGCATGTCAACGGCCATATTCCTCCCACGGACAACAGGTGTCTCCCCGGGTGCCTGACTTAAACAAACCACCTCACCATCAGAATCCTCCTTGTCAATTTCCTCCCCAGCGCCAGCAACACCCATATCCTCCTCATCCTGGTGTACTTCAACACTGACATCTTCAATCTGACTATCAGGAACTGGACTGCGGGTGCTCCTTCCAGCACTTGCAGGGGGCGTGCAAATGGTGGAAGGCGCATGCTCTTCACGTCCAGTGTTGGAAAGGTCAGGCATCGCAACCGACACAATTGGACTCTCCTTGTGGATTTGGGATTTCGAAGAATGCACAGTTCTTTGCGGTGCTTTTGCCAGCTTGAGTCTTTTCATTTTTCTAGCGAGAGGCTGAGTGCTTCCATCCTCATGTGAAGCTGAACCACTAGCCATGAACATAGGCCAGGGCCTCAGCCGTTCCTTGCCACTCCGTGTGGTAAATGGCATATTGGCAAGTTTACGCTTCACCTCCGACAATTTTATTTTAGATTTTGGAGTCCTTTTTTTACTGATATTTGGTGTTTTGGATTTTACATGCTCTGTACTATGACATGATTTTTGTTCTCCATATTTTAATAGGCACAACTAAAAGGCACCTCAGGTAAACAATGGAGATGGATGGATACTAGTATACAATTATGGATGGACGAGCGACTGCCGACACAGAGGTAGCTACAGCCGTGGACTACCGTACTGTGTCTGCTGCTAATATAGACTGGATGATAATGAGATGAAATTAATATATATATATATAATATCACTAGTACTGCAGCCGGACAGGTATATATATTTATTATGTAATGACTGATGACGGACCTGCTGGACACTGTCAGCTCAGCACCGCAGACTGCTACAGTAAGCTACTATAGTAGTATGTATCAAGAAGAAAGAAAAGAAAAAAAACCACGGGTAGGTGGTATACAATTATGGATGGACGAGCGACTGCCGACACAGAGGTAGCTACAGCCGTGGACTACCGTACTGTGTCTGCTGCAAATATAGACTGGATGATAATGAGATGAAATTAATATATATATAATATCACTAGTACTGCAGCCGGACAGGTATATATATTTATTATGTAATGACGGACCTGCTGGACACTGTCAGCTCAGCACCGCAGACTGCTACAGTAAGCTACTATAGTAGTATGTATCAAGAAGAAAGAAAAAAAAACCACGGGTAGGTGGTATACAATTATGGATGGACGAGCGACTGCCGACACAGAGGTAGCTACAGCCGTGGACTACCGTACTGTGTCTGCTGCTAATATAGACTGGATGATAATGAGATGAAATTAATATATATATATATATATAATATCACTAGTACTGCAGCCAGACAGGTATATATATTTATTATGTAATGACTGATGACGGACCTGCTGGACACTGTCAGCTCAGCACCGCAGACTGCTACAGTAAGCTACTATAGTAGTATGTATCAAGAAGAAAGAGAAAAAAAAAAACACGGGTAGGTGGTATACAATTATGGATGGACGAGCGACTGCCGACACAGAGGTAGCTACAGCCGTGGACTACCGTACTGTGTCTGCTGCTAATATAGACTGGATGATAATGAGATGAAATTAATATATATATATATAATATCACTAGTACTGCAGCCGGACAGGTATATATATTTATTATGTAATGACGGACCTGCTGGACACTGTCAGCTCAGCACCGCAGACTGCTACAGTAAGCTACTATAGTAGTATGTATCAAGAAGAAAGAAAAGAAAAAAAACCACGGGTAGGTGGTATACAATTATGGATGGACAAGCGACTGCCGACACAGAGGTAGCTACAGCCGTGGACTACCGTACTGTGTCTGCTGCTAATATAGACTGGATGATAATGAGATGAAATTAATATATATATATATATATATATAATATCACTAGTACTGCAGCCGGACAGGTATATATATTTATTATGTAATGACTGATGACGGACCTGCTGGACACTGTCAGCTCAGCACCGCAGACTGCTACAGTAAGCTACTATAGTAGTATGTATCAAGAAGAAAGAAAAAAAAACCACGGGTAGGTGGTATACAATTATGGATGGACGAGCGACTGCCGACACAGAGGTAGCTACAGCCGTGGACTACCGTACTGTGTCTGCTGCTAATATAGACTGGATGATAATGAGATGAAATTAATATATATATATATATATAATATCATTAGTACTGCAGCCGGACAGGTATATATATTTATTATGTAATGACGGACCTGCTGGACACTGTCAGCTCAGCACCGCAGACTGCTACAGTAAGCTACTATAGTAGTATGTATCAAGAAGAAAGAAAAAAAAAAAACCACGGGTAGGTGGTATACAATTATGGATGGACGAGCGACTGCCGACACAGAGGTAGCTACAGCCGTGGACTACCGTACTGTGTCTGCTGCTAATATAGACTGGATGATAATGAGATGAAATTAATATATATATATATATATATATATATATATAATATCACTAGTACTGCAGCCGGACAGGTATATATATTTATTATGTAATGACGGACCTGCTGGACACTGTCAGCTCAGCACCGCAGACTGCTACAGTAAGCTACTATAGTAGTATGTATCAAGAAGAAAGAAAAAAAAAAACCACGGGTAGGTGGTATACAATTATGGATGGACGAGCGACTGCCGACACAGAGGTAGCTACAGCCGTGGACTACCGTACTGTGTCTGCTGCTAATATAGACTGGATGATAATGAGATTAAATTTATATATATATATATATATATAATATCACTAGTACTGCAGCCGGACAGGTATATATATTTATTATGTAATGACTGATGATGGACCTGATGGACACTGTCAGCTCAGCACCGCAGACTGCTACAGTAAGCTACTATAGTATGTATCAAGAAGAAAGAAAAAAAAAAAAACACGAGTAGGTGGTATACAATTATATATATATATACAATTATATATATATATTAAACTGGTGGTGATTAATTAAACTGGTGGTCAGGTCACTGGTCACACTATCAGCAACTTGCAAGTAGTACTCCTAAGCAGACAATCACAATATACTGGTGGTCAGTGTGGTCACAATGGCAGTGTGGCTGGCACTCTGGCAGTAAAAGTGTGCACTGTACGTTAAAATATGTACTCCTGCTCTCAGACTCTAACTGCTCCCCACTGTCTCCCCCACAAGTCAGATATACATATACAGTCACACTACACTTCAGCAAGTAGTAGTACTCCTAAAAATGCTCCCCAAAATTACTAAATACTGTGTCTCTCTCTACTCTAGTCTCTTCTCTATAAACGGAGAGGACGCCAGCCACGTCCTCTCCCTATCAATCTCAATGCACGTGTGAAAATGGCGGCGACGCGCGGCTCTTTATATAGAATCCGAGTCTCGCGAGAATCCGACAGCGGGATGATGACGTTCGGGCGCGCTCGGGTTAACCGAGCAAGGCGGGAGGATCCGAGTCGCTCGGACCCGTGAGAAAAAAGCTGAAGTTCGGGCGGGTTTGGATTCCGAGGAACCGAACCCGCTCATCTCTATTGGGCTTTGTTGCATCCATCACGCAGGTCGCAACTCTCTATCTGGGTTGCCTAGTATGGAGCTGGCATACACTAGTGTTGGAATGAGTGTGCAGCCATGAGACGTATAATACCATATAAGTCAACAGACTTAGTCAAGACCTAATGGGAGACTCACTGACAGTGAAAGGAGCCGGGAGTTTGACACAGTAATGGCCAGCAGAAGGACCACCAGCTGCCACTATGTCACCGGGTGCAAATGGACCACTGCTACAGTGGGACAATGACAGTGCAAGGAAGCCAGCGCCTCATGAACCTGGTAAGTGATCTCTGGGATCTGGCCTCTGAGACAGGTGAGAGTATGGGAACTTTTTTGCCAAGTATTTGAGATGCTACATGTATTGAAGAGGACCTATCTATATCTATATAATCTATATAATGGATTAAATGAGTGAAAAATGGGTTAATGAGGAATGTGTGGGGTAGTGCCTATTTACTAAAAATATATTTGCTAAGGTGTCCAAGTCCTATCTTAGGGGCTAATTCAGACCCGATCGCTGCTGTGCATTTTTCGCACTACGGGCGATCAGGTCTGAACTGCGCATGCGCCCGCGCCGCAGTGTGCCAGCGCATGCCAGAGATGCTATCGGCATAACAGCACAGCGATCACCACTGCCTGATTACCAGGCAGAGGCATTCACTGGGCGGGTGAGGACTGGCCGGCGGCATGTGGCCACCATTTTGGGGGCGTGGTCTGGGAAATGCTGGTGTGCCCGGACTGTGCGAGGGGTGGCCGCGGCGGATGTGTGACATTACACGCAGCCAATGTGACCCGGGATGCAACAAGTAGCTCCCTGCCAGAGCACAGGAGCTGCGCAGGTAGGGAGCTACTTGTCAAGTACAAAAGCATCGCCGCTGTGCTATGCTTTTGTACTTGTGCAGGGGGGGTAGGGCCTGATATGCGCGGCAGACTAGCCCTGTGCTGGGCATTCCCCCGCATGTCAAATTTAGCACATCTACCATCAACTCTGAATTAGCCCCATAGTTATAATATTTTTTACAGGTGCCAACGGGCCCTTGATGCCCAGTCATGATAACACTTGTGGTTCTCCAAGTGCCATCCTGCCCTGGCAGCCTTGCTGGGACCAATAGTTAATCTGTAAAAACATTATTATTTCTGAAATTAACTATTTCTTCCTTACTCACTACTACCAGGAGTACGATGCAGAGCTCTAGTGCTAAAGGCACTAGTGCTGGTTGGGTACAGGAGGGGAGCCCTGTATGATTTTTTTTGCCCTACCCTGAGGAAACCAGCCCTCATGCCAACTGACTGAGGGCTGGTGGAATGATGTTGCGGAGACCCACACACTACTGATGCCCACTCCATGCTTCACTAGCCATGGCTGATCCAGCCTAGTGCTGTTCATGGAAAAATTGTGTGTTTGTGGGAGGAAGGGGGGGGGGGGATCGGGTACATGCTCTTTGACCCATTGGTTTTTGTTTTTTTAATGCCAGCCGTGGTTATGCTTTGAGGGGGGACCCTATACTTTTTTTTATCCCAAATATTTTGATTCAGGCTCAATATGATGGTGAATGTTATTACAAGATCAGAATAGGAGAAAAAAAAAACCATGAACAATGCAGTGATTATGCAGCAGATAAGATATACCCAACAAGCATCCTGTATATCAGATAAGATAGTGTTGATGTAAACTAGCTTCAGCTTTATGCTACAATATAGAAAGATATACATAGAAAGTACTATATGAGTTTTTTTCTTCAATAACGTATTTACAGCAAATATGCTGGAAACATGCTGGATTGCCGTCAAGTGTGGAAACACCTTGTGGAACAATTACTGAGTTAGCCTCTAACTCTTTTTCGTTTTTATTCTCGCTGGAAACTCACTTTTGCCTATTTCGAACATTTCCCCTTTAGTGTCTATTCTGTGGGCTCTCATTATCTCTCCTGTATTCATTAACTAACCTCTATTATCTAACTTTGTGGCCCTTACATACTTTTTCATTTGTGTTCAATAATTTTATTTGTACGTATAATTAAATAACTTGGTAGCTCTCCATGTTGTGCTCGAAGATGTGATACAAAACAGCATAAACAATGATATTGTTCCCAGGTGCCTGTCTCTCTCACTGATGCATTAGAACCTGACAGCTCAGCATCCAGCTATGGCTTATCAACTACTGTAATTACTGGATAACACCTACGTACATTAGATGAAGGTATATATACCCGGTCATGTGACTTTTTAATAAATGTGCTTTTGTAGATATAGTGAGTGTTTTCCTACATTTCTCTCTCTCTCTCCCTCTCTCTCTCTCTCTATATATATATATATATATATATATATATATAATATTTATATATTTATATATACATATAATAAAACTGTAAGGGTTGTATCTGTACGTAACAATAAAAAAAATTTAAAATACTTCTAGGGACAGTTTATGTACTATGGAGATGAATAAAAACAAAAATTCAGATTTTTTTGTTGGTTTGTCTGTTCATTCTGGCATCACACAAAATCTACTGGATGAATTTGAATTGCACTTTAACTATTGTATAGCTTAGTGACCTAGAAAAAAACTTGATGTAATATGAGGGAGACGAGCAATAAGGGAAAAACTAGATGCTTGACACTGAGCGCACTGAAAGTTGGTGTTCTGATAATGCTTCTGTGGAACTTGACTCTGCCCTAGTTATGCAATGGAACACAACGTAAAGTGACTGCTCTGCATAAGAACCTAATACCACTTTCACATCGCTAACCCGGTAAAGAACCGGCTTTTGAACACGCTTCCGACCCGGGTCTGAACACGCTATACCCCTTTCACATTGCAGTTTGGAGCCGTGTTATTACCGGGTTATTCCCGGGTTGGTGCCTTTCACACTGAACCCGGTTCACCCTTTGAAAACATTTGTGATGTCATTATAAATGGACTTTTCTGTCTCCTATTGATGAGGTTTGAAAGGTATTACAAGGAGGGGCTGGGGAGTGCTCAGTAGTGCAGCAATCATGGCCGACACAGCACATGTCTCTATAGACTTTATGATAGTCTCAGCTGTACTGCTCTTGGATTCAGCCTGTGAGAGGATATTTGAGCTTCTCACATTCTGTAGCTTGTTCAGCAGCTATGTTATGAGGAGGAGGAGGCTGCAGTATTTGAGAGACACCGCCATTCGTCGCCGATAATACCTGCGCAGGAGGAGATCGTTTATATTTGCTTCTGTGACCACCATACTCAACCTTCACCTCTCTACACAATGAAGATTGTGGTCTAGAGAACAGCAGCATGGTCAAGTTTTTATGCAAAGTGTGCTGAACTTTCAGGATGTTCAGTGGAAGTGTCACTTCACAATGTCGCATCACACATTCCACTACCTTTTGGATTTAATGTCCCCAGCACTCTCTAGACAGACCACAAACTTCAGGTCACCAATAGAGCCAAGCAGGAGGCTAGCTATAGCATTGTGGTGGTACGCCACTCCAGGTGAATATCGCACAATTGCTTACCTGTTTGGTGTGGGGATATCTACCGTTTGCACCATTGTACATGAGGTGACCAGAGCATTGGTGGACAACCTGTACCACAGATTTATTTCTCTTCCGCATGACCAGCGTTTGGATAAAACAATTAAGGGATTTGTGGAGTCTGGATATCCGCAGTGCACAGGCACAATCGATGGTACCCACATCCCTATAATCGCACTTTATGATAATCCTGCCGACTACTACAATAGAAAGGGATGGCATTCCATTGTTTTGCAAGCTGTGGTGGATCATAAGTATTGGTGATGTTCTTGTCAGTGTGTTTTCTTAATGCTAATTGTTTATAATTAATTTACAACTTAATATATATTTTTATATTAGCTTCACAGACGTATTCATCGGTTGGCCGGGACGGTCACATGACGCTCGAGTGCTTGCTAACTCTGATCTGTACCGGCTAGCAGAGGACAAGCAAGGGGGCTACCTTTTCCCAAGAGAGGTGATTTTGTTTAATCATTTTAATACTTTTGAAAACATGCCCAAGAAAAGATGTGTTAAAATGACGCAATGTTCATGAATCAAGCAGGTTATAGATGAATGCAATTTAATTACATTGGGACCAATTAGTTGTCGTTACCTTCAAACATGCTTCCTATGTGCCCACCAGCCTGCCCATCACGGAGGAGTCTGCTCATATTTGTATTCCAATTTCTTGTTGCTAACGTACATTTTTTTATCTATATTCCTACTAGAAATCCAAATTTGTGGACGGAGTGGAGATCCCAGTACACATAATTGGTGATGCAGCCTACCCGTTACGACGATGGCTCATGAAGGGGGTCACCCAACATGTCCAGCTGAGCCCCAATCAAATTACATATACGCACACCCTGAGCTCGGCAAGAATGGTGGTCGAAAATGCCTTTGGACGATTAAAAGGACGTTGGCGCTGTCTTATGAAGCGCAATGATGTAGACATTAATATCATGCCTAACATTGTTGCAGCATGTTGTATTCTGCATAACCTATGTGAGTTTCAGAGGGAGGAATTCCTACCAGAGTGGACAGTGCAGGCCTCCGCTGCGTACCCTGCACTTGATTGTGAGGCCTATCTGGGTGACCATTCTGGAAGTGCAGAACAGATGAGGTCTGCTATAATGGCCAACCTTCCCTCATTACTCCGTTAAGTTTTTTCAGTTTGTATATTCTGTTAATTGTTGTTGCTACAAAAAATAAACCTGTTTAGTTGACGTTCTGCTACTGTGGTATAATAGAGTCTCAATCAAACTAGGGAAGGCCTTGTAACAGTTTTCTGGAGAAGGCGGATGATGCGTACCCCAACACTCACACTCTGTGTGCTGATGACAAACGTATAAAGGTATCTTTCACTCTTTCAGCAATAGAAGTAATCCACTGATCGCGTACCACAACTCACGATTTAAGGGGCTTTATAACTCCTATAAAGGTATCTTTGGATATCTCCTCGGAGATCTCGATTAGAAGTCTCTGATGTAGTCTCCAAATGTCGATCACATGGGGAAAATAAAGAACAGCCAATGTGTAGGAAGTTCCACTATTCTCAATGTAGTATGTAGGGTATCTCTAATGAATATTTAAATAGACATGGAGCGTACCCCACTTACACATGTATAGGGAACTCTAAACATATAATGGTTTCTTTCTGGTCAGACATACACCGAATTGAAACAAGATTTCAGGGATAAACGGTCAATGCGTACCCCAACACTCACACTCAGGAGGCAGGTTAAAAGCTTATAAAGGTATCTTTTTCTTCTCTAGAAATCAATGGATAATTATTCAATATGGCGTACCCCAACTCACAGTTTAGTGTGATGGAAGACTCCTATCAAGGTATCTTTAGACTCCCAGTAGAGGATGAGGTTTGTGTATTGAATCAGGTTTAGTTCCATTAACCCCAGAAAGAAGAAAAAATAGCAGGGCTCATACCGGAGTTGGTAAAAAAAAGGGAGTTTACAGATTTTATTTCACAGTACAAGTGGAAAACTATATGCAGGAACAACCCCGCATGGTGATAGTACAAGAAAAAATATATAAAATTTAAATAAAAACGGCAGAGAGAGATGGTAAACTCTTGCGAAGAAATTTTTTTTACAATTTAAAAAGTATCAGAAAATCCGGATAAAAATGGCTACTCACACTCCAGTTTGTCGACGCGTTTCAGCCCACATCTGGGCCTTTATCAAGACATGTTGGAGTGTGTTTGTAGCTTGATATTTAAAGGACAAAGCGCCAATGGAGGCTGAGCAGGAAGTGATGTCATAATTAGATAAATTTAAATATTTACTCTCCTTGCCGTTTTTATATACAATGAATAAGCTTTAATCTGGCTAAAGAGATACTGAATATAATTCAAAACGAACCAGCTATATAAGAAAATCAGACAATAATAGATTATCAATCGCGTGTTGTAGCTTCCGGCGGAAGTGACGTTGCGGCACCACGCTTTGTGGGAGATGTAGTTTTCTTCCCGCACATCCGTTTTTTTGTCACTCGTAGCCCGCCGGACAGGAAACAGGATGCAGGGTTTATGGGAAGTGTAGTCTCTTCCATTAGGCATCTCTAGACGTCACCGGAAATTGTATTATTTGCCGTGATGTACATGGGAAATGTAGTCCGTTAGTGGGCTGTGTTTTGACATCTAGCCCGTTCTTTTGACATAATGTTCCATAACATATGGGGTACAGACATGAAGTCCTAGGGTGACATTATAGTATGTCTGATGAAAACAGACTCTAGAAAACAAAATCAGAGTCAGAATATCGATGTATATATATATATATATAGTTACTGATAATTCCAACATAAAATGTCATCCGTATAAACAATCAATAACGTGTCTAATCATTAATACATTAATATAAAGTGCTCATATATATTGCAGTGAAACACATACGTATTTATATGATAAGGTGTAAGAGGATGTATTAAAACATGCAGGATGCCCATTATTGGACTAATTGTTCTGCATATTATTTCCACTCCTTATATGGTCAGAATGCCATAGTAAGATGTTTGACTGACAATTCCAACATAAAGTGCCATAGTAAAGAATATTTAGAATTGAAAGTGCATTATAATTGTTAGTGCAGTGGTGTGAAGTGTGCAAATCTATTTGCACCACAGCTACCTATTTTTAAAGTAAGTGCAACCAAGATTAACATTAAGAAAGTATATAAAATATCCATTAACAAACCAAATTATCTATATATATCCTAATAGACCAGATTTTATAGAATCAAGAAATGGTTTACATAAACCATTTGATTTCAAAGTCGCTGTTCAGTCCTATAGGAATCAGCGTATTGTAATTGTAGATAAAGCTCATCTCAGTTTTTGCTAACTGTGTTGCTGTATTATTGTTACGTCTGTTCCCTTTTATATGTCTCAGGCCATAAAATCCCGACACCTCAGAGATGCGACATCCATGTGTTGATTTAAAGTGGGCTGACAGGGAGTGTGTTTCAAGGCCCTTTCTGATGTTCCGAACATGCTCTCCCAATCTGGTTTTCAGAGGTCGAGATGTTCGCCCAATGTATGTCAAATTACATTTACAGCTAATCGCATATATAACATTGCTTGTGTCGCAAGTGATGAAGTCTCTTATTTCAACTACTTTATCATTAATGGATACTTTCTCAATTTTGCTACATCCCTCACTTTTTATACTTCGACAACCTATACAGTTTCCACACCTGAAGAAACCTTTAGATGTTATTCTAGGTGTATTTTGTCGGGTGCGTAGAGTGCTAGACACTAATTTAGATTTCAAATTCGGAGCCCTACGGTAAATGTGTACCGGTCTATTGGGTACCAGGGGTCCAATCACCGGATCACTCTTAACAAGATTCCAATGCTTCCTCATGATCTTTTCAATGGATCTATGTTGTGAAGTGTATTCAGTAACAAAGGCCCATTCATATTTTTTGTCTTTAACTTTCTTTACGTTACTTGTACTAAGAAGGTTTTGGCGATCTATTTCATTGACCTCAAGTGCTTTATTAATATTTTCACACTTATATCCACAGGCTTCAAACTTCTGTGACAATGTAACTGCCTGTTGTTGAAAGACAGCATCCTCACTACAATTTCTTTTTAATCTTTTAAATTGCCCAACTGGAATAGAATTGAGCCAGCTGTCATGATGACAGCTGTTGATGGAAATATATGTCCCAGAGTCTGTGGGTTTTGAGAAGGTTTTCGTATTAATTCTACCATCTTTAATATAGACCGTAATATCAAGAAAGTTAACTGTCAATTGGTCTATTTGGAATGTTAAATTGATCTCTTTATCATTCGAGTTCAACTTGTGGCAGAAGGCATTCAAAGTTTTAATGCTGCCTCGCCAGATAAAGAAGACATCATCGATGTAGCGAACATAGGACACCAGGCTCGACCCGACCTCATTGGAGGACCAGATGGTATTGGCCTCCCACAACCCCAAAAAGAGGTTGGCATAGCTCGGGGCGAACCTGGTGTCCTTCAACCTTTAGTGTTATCCAACAGATCCCACCTGAAGGACACCAAGGACTTTTTAGAAGTTCTGGCGTCTATCAAATGGGAAGAGGGAAATTTTTTGGTTACAGCTGACGTCACTTCACTCTACACCATTATAAAACACGAGTTTGGTATAGAGGCAGTTAAATATTTTCTTAATGCCGCAGACCTTTCTGATGACATCAGGGAGTTTATTGTGGAAGGTGTCCAATTTATCCTTGAAAATAATTTTTTCCTCTTTAAAGACCATTATTATCTTCAAAAGACCGGTACGGCCATGGGCACCAGGTTCGCCCCGAGCTATGCCAACCTCTTTTTGGGGTTGTGGGAGGCCAATACCATCTGGTCCTCCAATGAGGTCGGGTCGAGCCTGGTGTCCTATGTTCGCTACATCGATGATGTCTTCTTTATCTGGCGAGGCAGCATTGAAACTTTGAATGCCTTCTGCCACAAGTTGAACTCAAATGATAAAGAGATCAATTTAACATTCCAAATAGACCAATTGACAGTTAACTTTCTTGATATTACGGTCTATATTAAAGATGGTAGAATTAATACGAAAACCTTCTCAAAACCCACAGACTCTGGGACATATATTTCCATCAACAGCTGTCATCATGACAGCTGGCTCAATTCTATTCCAGTTGGGCAATTTAAAAGATTAAAAAGAAATTGTAGTGAGGATGCTGTCTTTCAACAACAGGCAGTTACATTGTCACAGAAGTTTGAAGCCTGTGGATATAAGTGTGAAAATATTAATAAAGCACTTGAGGAGGTCAATGAAATAGATCGCCAAAACCTTCTTAGTACAAGTAACGTAAAGAAAGTTAAAGACAAAAAATATGAATGGGCCTTTGTTACTGAATACACTTCACAACATAGATCCATTGAAAAGATCATGAGGAAGCATTGGAATCTTGTTAAGAGTGATCCGGTGATTGGACCCCTGGTACCCAATAGACCGGTACACATTTACCGTAGGGCTCCGAATTTGAAATCTAAATTAGTGTCTAGCACTCTACGCACCCGACAAAATACACCTAGAATAACATCTAAAGGTTTCTTCAGGTGTGGAAACTGTATAGGTTGTCGAAGTATAAAAAGTGAGGGATGTAGCAAAATTGAGAAAGTATCCATTAATGATAAAGTAGTTGAAATAAGAGACTTCATCACTTGCGACACAAGCAATGTTATATATGCGATTAGCTGTAAATGTAATTTGACATACATTGGGCGAACATCTCGACCTCTGAAAACCAGATTGGGAGAGCATGTTCGGAACATCAGAAAGGGCCTTGAAACACACTCCCTGTCAGCCCACTTTAAATCAACACATGGATGTCGCATCTCTGAGGTGTCGGGATTTTATGGCCTGAGACATATAAAAGGGAACAGACGTAACAATAATACAGCAACACAGTTAGCAAAAACTGAGATGAGCTTTATCTACAATTACAATACGCTGATTCCTATAGGACTGAACAGCGACTTTGAAATCAAATGGTTTATGTAAACCATTTCTTGATTCTATAAAATCTGGTCTATTAGGATATATATAGATAATTTGGTTTGTTAATGGATATTTTATATACTTTCTTAATGTTAATCTTGGTTGCACTTACTTTAAAAATAGGTAGCTGTGGTGCAAATAGATTTGCACACTTCACACCACTGCACTAACAATTATAATGCACTTTCAATTCTAAATATTCTTTACTATGGCACTTTATGTTGGAATTGTCAGTCAAACATCTTACTATGGCATTCTGACCATATAAGGAGTGGAAATAATATGCAGAACAATTAGTCCAATAATGGGCATCCTGCATGTTTTAATACATCCTCTTACACCTTATCATATAAATACGTATGTGTTTCACTGCAATATATATGAGCACTTTATATTAATGTATTAATGATTAGACACGTTATTGATTGTTTATACGGATGACATTTTATGTTGGAATTATCAGTAACTATATATATATATACATCGATATTCTGACTCTGATTTTGTTTTCTAGAGTCTGTTTTCATCAGACATACTATAATGTCACCCTAGGACTTCATGTCTGTACCCCATATGTTATGGAACATTATGTCAAAAGAACGGGCTAGATGTCAAAACACAGCCCACTAACGGACTACATTTCCCATGTACATCACGGCAAATAATACAATTTCCGGTGACGTCTAGAGATGCCTAATGGAAGAGACTACACTTCCCATAAACCCTGCATCCTGTTTCCTGTCCGGCGGGCTACGAGTGACAAAAAAACGGATGTGCGGGAAGAAAACTACATCTCCCACAAAGCGTGGTGCCGCAACGTCACTTCCGCCGGAAGCTACAACACGCGATT
Organism: Pseudophryne corroboree; assembly: GCF_028390025.1. NCBI lineage: Eukaryota > Metazoa > Chordata > Amphibia > Anura > Myobatrachidae > Pseudophryne > Pseudophryne corroboree. The sequence continues at coordinate 225,622,683 of NC_086444.1, read as the reverse complement.
GATAATCTATTATTGTCTGATTTTCTTATATAGCTGGTTCGTTTTGAATTATATTCAGTATCTCTTTAGCCAGATTAAAGTTTATTCATTGTATATAAAAACGGCAAGGAGAGTAAATATTTAAATTTATCTAATTATGACATCACTTCCTGCTCAGCCTCCATTGGCGCTTTGTCCTTTAAATATCAAGCTACAAACACACTCCAACATGTCTTGATAAAGGCCCAGATGTGGGCTGAAACGCGTCGACAAACTGGAGTGTGAGTAGCCATTTTTATCCGGATTTTCTGATACTTTTTAAATTGTAAAAAAAATTTCTTCGCAAGAGTTTACCATCTCTCTCTGCCGTTTTTATTTAAATTTTATATATTTTTTCTTGTACTATCACCATGCGGGGTTGTTCCTGCATATAGTTTTCCACTTGTACTGTGAAATAAAATCTGTAAACTCCCTTTTTTTACCAACTCCGGTATGAGCCCTGCTATTTTTTTCTTCTTTCTGGGGTTAATGGAACTAAACCTGATTCAATACACAAACCTCATCCTCTACTGGGAGTCTAAAGATACCTTGATAGGAGTCTTCCATCACACTAAACTGTGAGTTGGGGTACGCCATATTGAATAATTATCCATTGATTTCTAGAGAAGAAAAAGATACCTTTATAAGCTTTTAACCTGCCTCCTGAGTGTGAGTGTTGGGGTACGCATTGACCGTTTATCCCTGAAATCTTGTTTCAATTCGGTGTATGTCTGACCAGAAAGAAACCATTATATGTTTAGAGTTCCCTATACATGTGTAAGTGGGGTACGCTCCATGTCTATTTAAATATTCATTAGAGATACCCTACATACTACATTGAGAATAGTGGAACTTCCTACATATTGGCTGTTCTTTATTTTCCCCATGTGATCGACATTTGGAGACTACATCAGAGACTTCTAATCGAGATCTCCGAGGAGATATCCAAAGATACCTTTATAGGAGTTATAAAGCCCCTTAAATCGTGAGTTGTGGTACGCGATCAGTGGATTACTTCTATTGCTGAAAGAGTGAAAGATACCTTTATACGTTTGTCATCAGCACACAGAGTGTGAGTGTTGGGGTACGCATCATCCGCCTTCTCCAGAAAACTGTTACAAGGCCTTCCCTAGTTTGATTGAGACTCTATTATACCACTCTGGAGGCTATATAAATAGAAAAAGAAATTGACCCCAAAAAAAGAAACTTTGAGGTGGTCTATATTCTAATTGTGTAATACTAGTGGGGCACGTTTTTAATTTGTGTTATCCATTTAATGACACTGTACGAATGAAAACAAATCTTGATTGTATGTACTACACATTGGTCTGTTCTCGCCATTTTTGTCTTTTATGATATCAACATTCGAGAAACTCCATACTGTATTGAACTAAATTGAAGATTCTACTCAGAAGAATAGAACCTATCTTCTGGCCCAAAAAGGAACGTTATGGTGATATCTTGCTTTAGCGCTTGTGGTGTATGACAGTGTTTCAAATTTCTGGTTTGTGTTTTTTCGATCTAAATGTGGTGACATTTATTCAGAAACCTGTTACATCTGAGCAGCTTAGCGCCAGCTGAACTACCCCCACAATTCTTGTTTGTATATTTGTATCTTTCACCATTGGGAGTGGTTTGGATCGGCAGCTGTAATCCAATTTGCTCCTCATCCCAAGTGCCATCATGTTTTCATATAGAGACCAAAGACTTTCTCTCTTTGAAAAAACCTTCGGGGATAACAATATAGAGGCCGAACTTTTAGATGATGACATTTATGGAATAATGAGCAAATTGGAAACTACTCTTATAAAAGAGTGTAAATTATGGTGGGAGGTGACGACTTTAGAACGTTACCTATCTCATGAAATAATCCCTCGGGGCCTAAAAATACAGAAAATCTCTACGTTTGAAACGGCCAGAGAGGGTTTTAAGAAAGAGTGGGAAAATACCATCGATGCCTGCTCGTTCTCTTTAATGAGACTTATTATAGAAGAGAGAAAAAGAGAACTAAGCAAACTCGATGAAGAAATTGCCATATTTAAATCTTTAGCCTCCCCCTATAGTAACTCAGAAGACTATAGGGTTCTTGACAAAGAGATAGAGAATAAACTAAGGAGGACTCAGAGACAACTAATGGAGAGGAAATTAAAAAAATACAATAGAGACAAATTGGATAAAAATAATTCCAGGGAATCTGAAAGTGAGGTCCCGGGTAATGAAAGATCCCCTGTAAGATTAAAAAACATGAGAAAAAACGGCCAGTACAATATGCCAACAAAAAAACAATCTGTACATGAAAATGTCAACTTTAGAGACAAGAATAGCAGTAGATCCCGATATAGATCACGACCCTCCCCAACCCACAGATTCAGATACCAAACAGAATTAAGACGGGGGATTGAGGATACTCAACATAGGGACTACACACCAGAATGGAGGAATAGGCCCCGTAAAAATAATATAACGACTAAATTCAAAACAAGGGCAAGAAATACTAGTTACCGATACGACCAGCAGACCCCGGCTCGGACTAATATATCTACTCGACAAGATAGGTCGAGAAGATTTTCACGGAATTGGGACGAAGTCTCCGATCCCAACTATTTCTCTCCTCTGAAGGATTTGGAAGACTCACCTTGTTTTTTAGAGGAGAGAACACAACGAACGAATTTCAGATAACTACCCAATACCAGTCAAGGGGTAAAAGAGGGGGTAAACCTAGACCCAGAAAACGTAAATATAAAAAAAGAAGGGTAAAAAGACCTCCTGCTGTTGATTTGGCCAATAACGTTGAATACCTTCCAGATACACAGATTGCAGAACCCAATGACTCCTTGAAAAAGGTCAAAATATTTAATTTAAGCTCTCACATTTTATCTGTAAATGAGGTTTCAGTGCTTGAAAAGGGCCTTAAATACGCCCCATGTAACTATATCAATCCATTTAACCTTTATGTGGATGTTCAAAAATACATTAGAAAACTAACAGTAAAAAAGTTTTTTGCCAGTCAAGAGCAATGTAGGGAACAAGTTAATCCTCTACCCCTCACCCCTTATAGACCTAAGTCCATCTTCTTTCCAAAACATGTCCAGGGACCTCTTTTGGAATTGTTTTCCAAATTAGTCCTGAATGACATAACTAAATTACAAGAACATCCTAAAAAAGCATATAATTTAACAGCGAAAGAAAGAAAAGCACTAGGTGAATTAAAAAAGGCTGAGTCTTTTATTATCAAACCCGCGGATAAGGGGGGCGGTATTGTCCTGATGGATACTATAAAATATGAAAATGAAGTTTTCAGACAACTTAACGACCCATTGGTTTATAAAAAACTTAGGAATAATCCTACCGAACAGATCAACACTAAACTAAAACTCATGGTAGAGAAATATGAAAAAATGGGGACTCTAATTAACAAAGAAGCTTCCTTCATTTTGGTAGAGAATCCAATCACCCCCGTACTGTACATCCTCCCAAAGGTCCACAAAAGCCTGGTGGATCCCCCAGGCAGGCCGATAATTTCGGGGGTTGACTCTCTCACCGCAAATCTATCGCAAGTGATAGATTATGTCCTTCAACCTTTAGTGTTATCCAACAGATCCCACCTGAAGGACACCAAGGACTTTTTAGAAGTTCTGGCGTCTATCAAATGGGAAGAGGGAAATTTTTTGGTTACAGCTGACGTCACTTCACTCTACACCATTATAAAACACGAGTTTGGTATAGAGGCAGTTAAATATTTTCTTAATGCCGCAGACCTTTCTGATGACATCAGGGAGTTTATTGTGGAAGGTGTCCAATTTATCCTTGAAAATAATTTTTTCCTCTTTAAAGACCATTATTATCTTCAAAAGACCGGTACGGCCATGGGCACCAGGTTCGCCCCGAGCTATGCCAACCTCTTTTTGGGGTTGTGGGAGGCCAATACCATCTGGTCCTCCAATGAGGTCGGGTCGAGCCTGGTGTCCTATGTTCGCTACATCGATGATGTCTTCTTTATCTGGCGAGGCAGCATTGAAACTTTGAATGCCTTCTGCCACAAGTTGAACTCGAATGATAAAGAGATCAATTTAACATTCCAAATAGACCAATTGACAGTTAACTTTCTTGATATTACGGTCTATATTAAAGATGGTAGAATTAATACGAAAACCTTCTCAAAACCCACAGACTCTGGGACATATATTTCCATCAACAGCTGTCATCATGACAGCTGGCTCAATTCTATTCCAGTTGGGCAATTTAAAAGATTAAAAATAAATTGTAGTGAGGATGCTGTCTTTCAACAACAGGCAGTTACATTGTCACAGAAGTTTGAAGCCTGTGGATATAAGTGTGAAAATATTAATAAAGCACTTGAGGAGGTCAATGAAATAGATTGCCAAAACCTTCTTAGTACAAGTAACGTAAAGAAAGTTAAAGACAAAAAATATGAATGGGCCTTTGTTACTGAATACACTTCACAACATAGATCCATTGAAAAGATCAAGAGGAAGCATTGGAATCTTGTTAAGAGTGATCCGGTGATTGGACCCCTGGTACCCAATAGACCGGTACACATTTACCGTAGGGCTCCGAATTTGAAATCTAAATTAGTGTCTAGCACTCTACGCACCCGACAAAATACACCTAGAATAACATCTAAAGGTTTCTTCAGGTGTAGAAACTGTATAGGTTGTCGAAGTATAAAAAGTGAGGGATGTAGCAAAATTGAGAAAGTATCCATTAATGATAAAGTAGTTGAAATAAGAGACTTCATCACTTGCGACACAAGCAATGTTATATATGCGATTAGCTGTAAATGTAATTTGACATACATTGGGCGAACATCTCGACCTCTGAAAACCAGATTGGGAGAGCATGTTCGGAACATCAGAAAGGGCCTTGAAACACACTCCCTGTCAGCCCACTTTAAATCAACACATGGATGTCGCATCTCTGAGGTGTCGGGATTTTATGGCCTGAGACATATAAAAGGGAACAGACGTAACAATAATACAGCAACACAGTTAGCAAAAACTGAGATGAGCTTTATCTACAATTACAATACGCTGATTCCTATAGGACTGAACAGCGACTTTGAAATCAAATGGTTTATGTAAACCATTTCTTGATTCTATAAAATCTGGTCTATTAGGATATATATAGATAATTTGGTTTGTTAATGGATATTTTATATACTTTCTTAATGTTAATCTTGGTTGCACTTACTTTAAAAATAGGTAGCTGTGGTGCAAATAGATTTGCACACTTCACACCACTGCACTAACAATTATAATGCACTTTCAATTCTAAATATTCTTTACTATGGCACTTTATGTTGGAATTGTCAGTCAAACATCTTACTATGGCATTCTGACCATATAAGGAGTGGAAATAATATGCAGAACAATTAGTCCAATAATGGGCATCCTGCATGTTTTAATACATCCTCTTACACCTTATCATATAAATACGTATGTGTTTCACTGCAATATATATGAGCACTTTATATTAATGTATTAATGATTAGACACGTTATTGATTGTTTATACGGATGACATTTTATGTTGGAATTATCAGTAACTATATATATATATATATATACATCGATATTCTGACTCTGATTTTGTTTTCTAGAGTCTGTTTTCATCAGACATACTATAATGTCACCCTAGGACTTCATGTCTGTACCCCATATGTTATGGAACATTATGTCAAAAGAACGGGCTAGATGTCAAAACACAGCCCACTAACGGACTACATTTCCCATGTACATCACGGCAAATACCTGTAATACAATTTCCGGTGACGTCTAGAGATGCCTAATGGAAGAGACTACACTTCCCATAAACCCTGCATCCTGTTTCCTGTCCGGCGGGCTACGAGTGACAAAAAAACGGATGTGCGGGAAGAAAACTACATCTCCCACAAAGCGTGGTGCCGCAACGTCACTTCCGCCGGAAGCTACAACACGCGATTGATAATCTATTATTGTCTGATTTTCTTATATAGCTGGTTCGTTTTGAATTATATTCAGTATCTCCTTAGCCAGATTAAAGCTTATTCATTGTATATAAAAACGGCAAGGAGAGTAAATATTTAAATTTATCTAATTATGACATCACTTCCTGCTCAGCCTCCATTGGCGCTTTGTCCTTTAAATATCAAGCTACAAACACACTCCAACATGTCTTGATAAAGGCCCAGATGTGGGCTAAAACGCGTCGACAAACTGGAGTGTGAGTAGCCATTTTTATCCGGATTTTCTGATACTTTTTAAATTGTAAAAAAAATTTCTTCGCAAGAGTTTACCATCTCTCTCTGCCGTTTTTATTTAAATTTTATATATTTTTTCTTGTACTATCACCATGCGGGGTTGTTCCTGCATATAGTTTTCCACTTGTACTGTGAAATAAAATCTGTAAACTCCCTTTTTTTTACCAACTCCGGTATGAGCCCTGCTATTTTTTCTTCTTTCTGGGGTTAATGGAACTAAACCTGATTCAATACACAAACCTCATCCTCTACTGGGAGTCTAAAGATACCTTGATAGGAGTCTTCCATCACACTAAACTGTGAGTTGGGGTACGCCATATTGAATAATTATCCATTGATTTCTAGAGAAGAAAAAGATACCTTTATAAGCTTTTAACCTGCCTCCTGAGTGTGAGTGTTGGGGTACGCATTGACCGTTTATCCCTGAAATCTTGTTTCAATTCGGTGTATGTCTGACCAGAAAGAAACCATTATATGTTTAGAGTTCCCTATACATGTGTAAGTGGGGTACGCTCCATGTCTATTTAAATATTCATTAGAGATACCCTACATACTACATTGAGAATAGTGGAACTTCCTACACATTGGCTGTTCTTTATTTTCCCCATGTGATCGACATTTGGAGACTACATCAGAGACTTCTAATCGAGATCTCCGAGGAGATATCCAAAGATACCTTTATAGGAGTTATAAAGCCCCTTAAATCGTGAGTTGTGGTACGCGATCAGTGGATTACTTCTATTGCTGAAAGAGTGAAAGATACCTTTATACGTTTGTCATCAGCACACAGAGTGTGAGTGTTGGGGTACGCATCATCCGCCTTCTCCAGAAAACTGTTACAAGGCCTTCGCTAGTTTGATTGAGACTCTATTATACCACTCTGGAGGCTATATAAATAGAAAAAGAAATTGACCCCAAAAAAAGAAACTTTGAGGTGGTCTATATTCTAATTGTGTAATACTAGTGGGGCACGTTTTTAATTTGTGTTATCCATTTAATGACACTGTACGAATGAAAACAAATCTTGATTGTATGTACTACACATTGGTCTGTTCTCGCCATTTTTGTCTTTTATGATATCAACATTCGAGAAACTCCATACTGTATTGAACTAAATTGAAGATTCTACTCAGAAGAATAGAACCTATCTTCTGGCCCAAAAAAGAACGTTATGGTGATATCTTGTTTTAGCGCTTGTGGTGTATGACAGTGTTTCAAATTTCTGGTTTGTGTTTTTTCGATCTAAATGTGGTGACATTTATTCAGAAACCTGTTACATCTGAGCAGCTTAGCGCCAGCTGAACTACCCCCACAATTCTTGTTTGTGTAGTTCTGCTACTGTGTTGATAACAAATGTACAACATCAATATCCAATTTGAAATGGATGTATCAAGCATTTTGTTTGTAAGTAAAAATAGGACAAGTCCAAAGATTAACAAAAGGTCAGAGACATTAGAATTTTAATTTGTATAAAACTTTGGTAAATAAAGTAGTGAAATCTTTACAGTAATAAAAGTCAAACCAGTAATAGTGTAGGAAAACACTCCTATGATTTTAAAACCAACTTTTTTTTAAAAACAATAACCATTTAAGATAAATTACGGTAAACATGAGACTCTGTAGTTGACTCCGTTTCAGAAGGTGATTGGGTGTGTTGAGGTTGTGTATGTCGAGGATGGGTATAGTGAGTTGGAGTTAGTGGAGGTGGGGTTTGTTGAGGTTGTGTATGTCGAGGATGGGTATAGTGAGTTGTAGTTAGTGGAGGTGGGGTTTGTTGAGGTTGGTTATGTCGAGGATGGGTATGGTGTGACATTGGTTGAGGTGGGGTATGTTCATAGTAGGGGGGGCCAGGGTAATATTGGGTATACGGTTGAGGGTAGTTTGGTGGCACTGTGTGCAGCCCTTCAATGCATTGGAACATTCGGTCAAATATGGACATTTGAAATTCCTGCATTTCCCTCTGACGTTCTCTTGCATCCCTATTATAGGTTTCCTGCATAGAGATCAGCTGCGTCATAAATGTGTTGTTCATGTCTTGCTCTGCCTGCAAAAATCGCTCGAGACGTGCTTCTTCTCGATCAGCCATGGCAGCGTCCATCTGCTCTAATTTCTCCACCAGGACAGTGGTCATAATTCTTGCAGCTTGCTCCGTTTTGTTTGGGCGGCGCCTCCTTGGCGGAACAGTATATACTGCAGACACAAATCAAATAATTATGTTATTGGAATTTGCAAAGAGCTTATATAAAATAGCAGTGTTCGCAAACGTGTTTGTGGCCTCCTCCCACCTACACACTGCATATACTCTGCAACATTTATAATTTTTAATTGTATGCATTTATTGTTAAGATTTAATGACGTTAATGTTTAGAGTTGTTAGTTTGTGTTTAGTTTACGTTAATTGTTAATGTTAGTTATTATGCTTTTAGGATTGTTGTACTTACTGTTTCCACGCAAAGGCTGCGTTTGTGCAATTGGGGCCATTTGACTTGGCCAAGCCTCTGTGTCTTCTGGCGCATCAGTGGTTTCAGTTCTGCTGGGCTCCTGTACAACTGGGTCAGGCATAGTGGTTTGCATCGGTTGCATATCACACAGTACGACTGGTGGAGATGGTGGTGGTGGTGATCGGGTGTCTGGGTCCTGTACGCTGCAGGTGGAAGCAGCACAGGCCTGTCTTGTTTCTGCTGCTGCTATGCTGGAGGATAAGCTAACCGGTGTTGCAAGTGCTGTGTGGCCAAATATGGTGGCACACTGCTCGTAATATTGCCACTCCATACGGGCAGCACCACTTCTATTTCTGTTGTGGTCGTGGACCTTATGGAAATTCCTTTAAAGGGCCTTTAGTTTATTGATTACCTGCTGGGAGGTACGGTGGAATCCAGAGGCTGCAAGCATCTTTGTTATGTTTTTGTACGTGATTGCATCCTTAACAGTCCCTGTCATTTGGTGGGTGATTTCAGACTCCCCTCTTATCCGTAACAGCTCCCTAACCTCATCCTCACTCCAGTTTGCCATATTCTCCAAGCACTGTAGCAATGTAGCACTGTGAATGTAGTATAAATAAAAACACACTGTTTATTTCCGGGTTCAGACAGGTGACATCATGCAGGGAGACAACCTATCACCTCCTTTTTAAGATTACCGGGTTGAATATAGCGGGTCTGAGGCTTTCACACTGCTAAATGAACCGATTCTGAACGGTGTAGACTCTTCTTTTTACACGGGTTGAAATACCGGGTTGTTTGACATGGTAAATTCATAATGGCGCTTTCACACTGCACCTCAAACCGGGTTGACACGGCTCAAACTCGGCAATATACCGGGTTATTTTTGCGATGTGAAAGGGGTATAATTGAGGCAGCGATTCTAAAGGGATGTGGCACAGTTGAGACTGTGTTTATACCACGTACACGTCTTATGCCCAACAATTTTCCTTTTCAAAAACGCCTGCTGTTTCCTATAAGCATCTGCTTTACTATGATGATCAACAGGTTCCACGGGCATACGCTCATGGCTGCTGGCGTAGATCTCAGGATGAGCTGCTTCTACCATGGACACCTTTACATGGCTTGCTCATAAATTAGTAGTCCCAAGCATCTTTTAGTGTTAACCCCCGATGGAAAAACTGCAAATATTGTTTACAAAGAAATTTTGTGATTAATGTGTACAGTATAAAATATTGACATCCACGCAGTCAAAGCCACGGGAAAACACTAGTATATACATATAATACAGGTGCTTGATGTATAAAGTAATTGTGTATTTGGTTTAAGAAATGACAATCCTGCCTGTGCTACTGTATCCTCTTTCATGTTTTGTAAGATGGTTTGGGACTAAGGGCCTGATGCAGGTTTGTTAGCAAACCAAAAAAGTAAGCAATTGGGCAAAACTGTGTTGCACTGCAGGTGGGGCAGGTGTAACATGTGCAGAGAGATTTAGATTTGGGTGGGGTGTGTTCAGACTGAAATGTAAATTGCAGTGTGAAAATTAAGCAGCCAGTATTTACCCTGCACAGAAACAATATAGCCCATCCAAATCTAAATCTCTCTGCACAGGGGCTGTAGCCAGGACATTGTGGACCCTAGAGCAACATTTTGAAGGGGCCCCCGTACCAATGCTTCTAGGGAGACACTTCTCTGCAGCAGTTGTTAATTTTATGCCGTATAATAGTGCCCTAATTCAGTTTTTGAACCATAGTAGAGTCTTATTTAATGTCATGCCGTAGTTTCTTTTATTAATCATAGTGCTTACGTTCACCCTATGTCAGATTTCAGAGCTGCCAGAACATATTATGCCGCACAGTACCCTCAATTCACATTATATATATAGTGCTACCCATTGATATTGTGCCTGTACATGTAACTTTGACAGGGAACATGGGCCGCTCTCAGCTCTGGGTACAATAGCAGCTGCACTCCCTGCACCTATGGTAGCTATTCTCTTGTCTCTGCACATTACATCTACCCCACCTACAGTGCAACATGGTTTTGACTAGAGATCTCAGAGAACCGAATCCCCCAAATTGCACGACTTCCCGCCAGAGTTGGATCCCAGAACAAGGCAAAACGTCATCATCCCGCTGTCGGATTCTCGCGGTTTTGGATTACATATAAGGAGATGCACGTCGCCACCAGTTTCACTCCAGACATGGAGAGTGAGGGAGACAGACCTCTGTCTCTCTGTGGGTTGTGGCATTGGGTGGGGTCAGTGTGTGCTCTTTAGGGGTGCTGTTCTATGTGCTATTAGGGGTGTTGTCCAGTCACTGTGGTGTCCTGTGCTGTTGGGGGTGCTATCCTGTTACTGTAGTGTCCTGTGCTGTTAGGGGTGCTGCAGCTATACATGGGTGTTGCTGTCTTGTCACTGTGCTGTACAGGGGCACTGTCCTGTATGCTGTAAAAAAATACAGGGGTGTTGTAAAGGTACACTGGCCCTGTCTTGTATGCTGTAAAATGACAGGGGTGCTGTGAAAATAAAGGGCCACTGTTCTGTGTGCAGTAATAATAAAGGGGTGCTGTCCTGTGAAATGGAGAACAAAACTTTGGAGGAAAGAATAGAATCAGGAACCACTTCCAGTTCCTAGTACTAGTGCTGAAGCTGCTCCTGCCACCAGTCATGACATTGATGATGCAATTCCCTCAACGTCGTCTGCTAAGGCCGATGCCCAATGTCATAGAGGGCATGTAAAATCCAAAAACCAAAAATTAGTGCAGCTGCTATTGTACCCAGAACTGAGTGGCCCATATTCCCATATTCCAGATAAAATAATTATCTGATAAGAAATGTAAAATTGTCAATATGCAATTTACGACACGAAATGGCAAGGAAAGGATAAGGCCTTGGCCTATGTTCATGACTGGTGGTTCCGCTTCTCATGAAGATGAAAGACCTCCTCCCTTTCAAAAAATAATAAAAAAAAGCTTGTTGAAGCACAGAAAAAAACAACTGTGTGTTTAGAGATATCACAAATCCCCAAGGAGAGTCCAAGTGTGTCCACGGTTGCGATGTCTAGGGGCCTTCCCAAGACTGTATTTGAAGAGGAGGCTCCTATCACCATTTGCACACCCCCTGCAAGTGCAGGGAGGAGCACCACCAGTCCAGTTGCTAATTTTGAGAATGAGGATGTCACTGTAGAAGTACACCAGGATTAGGAGGATATTGGTGTAGCTGGCACTGAGGAAGAATTTGACAATGAGGATTCTGATGGTGATTTGGTTTGTTTGAATAAGGCACCAGTGGAGACAGTTGTTGGCCATGGGATGAAAAAGCCCATGCATGGGCAAAATACAAAAAAATCCACCTCTTCAGTGTGGAATAATTTCTCTGTGAGGATGAGGATATGAACACATGAAAGGCGTGAGGAATCGGAAGATGAGGATGACATTTTACCTCTGTAGAGCCAGTTTGTGCAAAGAGAGATTAATTGCTTCTTTTTTGGTGGGGGCCCAAACAAAGCAATAATTTCAGCCACAGTTGTGTGGTAGACCCTGTCGCTGAAATGATTGGTTTGTTAAAGTGTGCATGTCCTGTTTATACAACATAAGGGTGAGTGGGAGGGCCCAAGGACAATTCCATCTTGCATGTCTTTTCTTTGTCTGCCACATCATTCCAAGGGTGCTGCCCCTCTGCCCTATCAGTACAAGGGTGCTGGTCCACTGCCATTTAAGTCCAGAGGTGCTGTTCCTGTCTGTTGTGCTGTGTAATTCTCCATGGGTGCTGCCTATGCTATATAAGTCCAATGGTGTTGCGTATCTGCTGTATAAGTAATGGGGTGCTGCCTATCTGCTGTATAAGTCCAGAGGCGCTGCCGTATAATTCCAGGCATGCTGCTGTACTTGATCCTAGGTTTAAATTAAAGCCTACAGCAGAATATGAAACATCACAAACAGATTTATGAAAACATACAGCCACAAAGGTGGAAATGGAAATTGCAATTTTGACAAAGTGTTTTTTTAATAAAGTGGGTAAAGACCACATTTGTGGCCAAAGTCAGTCAGACTTAGAAGAGACAGAATCATAATCCAGCGGAACTTGACATGGCAACATCTCCTACCTCATTTTCTACGGCAACTGCCGGAGAAAACTAGATTTTCCAAACACACCTATGTCTATATGTCTGCCATATAATTCCAGGGGTGCCCTGTCTGAACCCGGTCATCTCTAGTAAATACATCTTCTAGTGTGCACTGTGTACCCAGCATTAGAGAGAGGTTCTTCTCAATTATTTCATGTTAGGTACTCAAATGAATGGCTCCAATTAGACAACCTTAATATTGATTTATTATTAATGTTCCACATTTTGGGATTATTTACAAGATGCGCATTTTTTGTACAGGGTTCTTTTCCTTTATTTTGTAAATGTTTTCTCCTTAATAATTGTACTATGTAAGAGCTGCGTAGGGTTATTGCTAGAGATGAGCGCCTGAAATTTTTCGGGTTTTGTGTTTTGGTTTTGGGTTCGGTTCCGCGGCCGTGTTTTGGGTTCGAACGCGTTTTGGCAAAACCTCACCGAATTTTTTTTGTCGGATTCGGGTGTGTTTTGGATTCGGGTGTTTTTTTCAAAAAACACTAAAAAACAGCTTAAATCATAGAATTTGGGGGTCATTTTGATCCCAAAGTATTATTAACCTCAAAAACCATAATTTACACTCATTTTCAGTCTATTCTGAATACCTCACACCTCACAATATTATTTTTAGTCCTAAAATTTGCACCGAGGTCGCTGTGTGAGTAAGATAAGCGACCCTAGTGGCCGACACAAACACCGGGCCCATCTAGGAGTGGCACTGCAGTGTCACGCAGGATGTCCCTTCCAAAAAACCCTCCCCAAACAGCACATGACGCAAAGAAAAAAAGAGGCGCAATGAGGTAGCTGTGTGAGTAAGATTAGCGACCCTAGTGGCCGACACAAACACCGGGCCCATCTAGGAGTGGCACTGCAGTGTCACGCAGGATGGCCCTTCCAAAAAACCCTCCCCAAACAGCACATGACGCAAAGAAAAAAAGAGGCGCAATGAGGTAGCTGTGTGAGTAAGATTAGCGACCCTAGTGGCCGACACAAACACCGGGCCCATCTAGGAGTGGCACTGCAGTGTCACGCAGGATGTCCCTTCCAAAAAACCCTCCCCAAACAGCACATGACGCAAAGAAAAAAAGAGGCGCAATGAGGTAGCTGACTGTGTGAGTAAGATTAGCTGTTAGGGTCTCCTGCCCTGTGCTGCCACGTCGTCATGGCAACCGGGAGACAAGTGCTAGTGGAGTAACCTGAGCGCAGCTGATACTCCGGTTCGGGTCTTTTGCTGTGCAGTGGTTATAGGCTCTGTGCATGGCAGGGATCCGGTGCTGGTTTTTGTGCTCACAGTCTGTGAGGTCTGAGTGGGGCGTGGACAGCACCTGCTTTATAAGGCCTCTTTTCAGAGTAAGCAGATGCTGCTGAATCTTTGTTGGTTAGTCAGTTCATGAAAGTTAGCCAGTACTGTGTAGCTTTGTATTTGTTTGTTGCTTACTGCAAATAGGCCTGGGGATTTGGTATTACACTCTGCCAATCCAGACCTAGCAGTAAGACTGGAGTCAGTCGTTTAGCTTGCTGGGGTTCTGTTACTACTCTGTGAACTTAGCAAGTTTGCGGCTGTATTCTAAGACTTGCCTGTCTAATCCTGTCTCACTGTGCTAGGTGTCAGGGGTCAGTTTAGTGGCAGTAAGCTAAAACCTGTGCACTGCAAGTGAGAATTAGGATTGTGGAGAATCTCCTTGTGTCTATCATTCCATCTCTGACCAAGGAGTTTACTGCCACACCCGTTGGTAACCCTTTAGGGTTTTGCTGTTGCCCTTAGCAACAGCATTTCGGGTTCTTTACGTATTAAAACACAACATCTTGCTTTTTCTATCTGAGCAGTTCTAATACAAGGGAGATACCCAGTTCCTTAGCCTCTGGGCTTCTCTGTTCACTTTGTGTGTATTTTGTTACCCTATCACCTTCTGTGTACGTTATGTCATATTCCCCAGTTTGTCTGTGAGTCCATTTGTTTTGCATAACAGTTCAAACACCAGTACATTCCTGCAGACACTGGAGTGCATAACAGTTCTGACACCAATACTTTCCTGCAGGCACTGGTGTGCATAACATATTCAGCAGCCCAATACTCCTGTTGAAATTTTGTGGGAATATGGAGCATACCCCTCAAAATACGTTGCAACAGGTGGTCGATCAGGTGCAGGTCCTGACTCGACAATTTAATGATTTGTCCATTAAAATGCACACCTCCCAGGCTGCTGGCGGAGCTCCCGCAGCAGCAGCACCTGCAGGGGTTAAGGAGCCGAAAGTAAATCTCCCGGATCGTTTTTCAGGAGATCGCTCGCAGTTCTTTTGTTTCAAGGAGAGCTGCAAGCTATACTTCCGGCTTAGGCCTCAGTCTTCTGGGTCGGAGATTCAGCGGGTGGGCATAGTGATTTCCTTGCTACAAGGAGACCCACAGGTCTGGGCATATGGGTTGCAGCCTGACTGTCCGTCGCTTAAAAGTGTTGATGCTTTTTTTACGGCACTGGGCATGTTGTATGATGACCCTGACAAGACGGCCTCAGCCGAGGCTCAGATTTCGATCCTTAAACAAGGGCGAAGGCCAGTTGAGGTTTACTGTACGGAGTTTCGGAGGTTGGCCCATGATACCCAGTGGAATGACCCAGCCCTGAGACACCAGTACCGAAGAGGTCTTTCTAACCAGATAAAGGACCAACTGGTACAATATCCCTTGCCTGATAGCTTGGATCAGCTCATGCAGTTATCCATCCGGGTGGATAGACGGCTGAGAGAGCGTAGGCTTGAAAGGGAGACTGAGATTTCCTTCCTTCCCAAGGGAACCTCAGACTCTGAGGAATTTTCTGAGGAGCCTATGCAGATTGGGGCTACCCGCCTCTCCTCGCGTGAGAAGACGCGGAGGAGACAGCAGGGGTTGTGTTTGTACTGTGGGAATAAAGGTCATGTGGTAGTATCATGCCCAGAAAAGCCGGAAAACTTCAGGGCCTGAGGGTGATGGGAAATATCCTGTCAGGCCAGAAGTCAGAATTTCCCAAGAAGACTTTTATCATTCCGGTGACCTTGAAGATCCTCGGTCAAACTGTCAAGACTGAGGCCTTTGTGGACAGTGGGGCCGACGGGGTTTTTATGGACCGCCAATTCGCCCTGAAACACTCTGTTCCCTTAGTACCCTTGGCATCGGAAATTGAGATTTGTGGGTTAAACGGGGAACCATTATCCCAAGGTAAAATTACCTCTTGCACTAGCCAGATTTCTTTGTTTATTGGAGCCACACACTCTGAAAAATTGTCCTTTTATGTGACTGTCTGTACTTTTGCCCCATTGGTGTTGGGGTTACCGTGGTTAAGGGCCCACAATCCTCAATTTGACTGGGTCTCTGGGGAGATTCTTAGTTGGGGTACTGATTGTTTCAGGAGTTGCTTGAGCCTTCCAGTCAGGCTCTCGCAGCTAAGTTTGCCAGGATTGCCAGGGTGTTATGCAGATTTTGCGGACGTGTTCTCCAAAAAAGTTGCAGAGGTACTACCTCCCCATCGCCCCTATGACTGTGCCATTGATTTGTTGCCAAATGCTAAGCTTCCCAAGAGCAGGTTGTACTCCCTGTCACGTCCTGAGACTCAGGCTATGGCAGAGTACATTCAGGAGAACTTGGCTAAGGGATTTATCAGACCTTCACAGTCTCCAGTTGGGTCGGGGTTCTTCTTCGTGGGTAAAAAGGACGGTTCGTTGCGACCCTGCATCGACTTCAGGGAATTGAACCGTATCACGATTAAAAACTCATACCCACTGCCTCTCATTTCGGTCTTGTTTGACCAGCTTCGTACTGCCACCATTTTTTCTAAGATTGACCTACGCGGTGCGTACAATCTAATCCGAATAAGAGAGGGGGATGAATGGAAGACTGCCTTTAATACCCACTCAGGGCATTATGAATATTTGGTGATGCCTTTTGGGCTCTGTAATGCCCCGGCAGTCTTCCAGGATTTCATGAATGATGTGCTCAGGGAATATTTGGATAGATTCTTAGTTGTATACTTATAGACAGGTAATTGTACTGCGCTCAGTCCTATGTTCATCTGTAGAAGATGAAAGTTTATATACTGATAGTGTTCTGTGTAGTTGATAAGGGTAGTAGTAATAAACGATAACTGAAAGGAGATTTTGTGTCTGTGTGTACCGTTTGCCTTGTAAGTTTAATGAACAACAGACTTGAATGTAGAAATTAATAGGACTTTATTCTAATCATAAACTGACCTCCGTTATGGTGCGTTTTAGTAACAGAAAAAAATGAAAAAATAAAAATAATAATAATAAATGATAAATATTGATGCAAATTTCTAAATTGAAAAAACAAAGATAAATCAAGAATAAAAAACAGGTCAAAAATAGAAAAAAATAAAAAAAGCAATGGTGCTTGAGCAAATGCTCACAGTCCGGAATGATGGGGTAGTGTGGATTTTCAAAAAAGGTCTATTAAACGTTGGTATCCAAAGTTCAGATGCAGTTCATACAATTTGCGGCGTCCCGCATAAACTTTCTCAGAGCGCTCGAGGGAGTGGATGATATCAGGGTACGTGATAGTCTATGAGGTTAGTGCAGTGCTGGATATTGTGAGCTGGCAAGGAGTGGATGAGTTAAAGCTCCGGGCTAGTTCGTCCACCTCTCCCCTGGTCCCGAGAGTCGCGCCCGTGTTCAGGCGTTCCCCTGGTACCTGATCGGTTCGAGGGACGAACAGTGCCTAGGGTTTGGGTAATCACGACCAGCGCTCTCCGGAGCGTCTGCTCGTGAAATCCCTCACCGCGTACGGAGACTCACCTGCTGACTCACCTGCTGCCGCTAGCCCTGCTGCCGAACTAGCCCGGAGCTTTAACTCATCCACTCCTTGCCAGCTCACAATATCCAGCACTGCACTAACCTCATAGACTATCACGTACCCTGATATCATCCACTCCCTCGAGCGCTCTGAGAAAGTTTATGCGGGACGCCGCAAATTGTATGAACTGCATCTGAACTTTGGATACCAACGTTTAATAGACCTTTTTTGAAAATCCACACTACCCCATCATTCCGGACTGTGAGCATTTGCTCAAGCACCATTGCTTTTTTTATTTTTTTCTATTTTTGACCTGTTTTTTATTCTTGATTTATCTTTGTTTTTTCAATTTAGAAATTTGCATCAATATTTATCATTTATTATTATTATTTTTATTTTTTCATTTTTTTCTGTTACTAAAACGCACCATAACGGAGGTCAGTTTATGATTAGAATAAAGTCCTATTAATTTCTACATTCAAGTCTGTTGTTCATTAAACTTACAAGGCAAACGGTACACACAGACACAAAATCTCCTTTCAGTTATCGTTTATTACTACTACCCTTATCAACTACACAGAACACTATCAGTATATAAACTTTCATCTTCTACAGATGAACATAGGACTGAGCGCAGTACAATTACCTGTCTATAGATTTACGTACGTAGGTGGTCACCTATTTAGTACGGCAGCTTGTCCGAAGCAGAGAGGACTCAGTGCGCAGATAAAAAAAAACCAATAGTTGTATACTTAGATGACATCCTAATCTTCTCCCATTCCCTGGAGGAACATCGGAAGCATGTACGCTTAGTCCTCCAGAAACTCAGAGACCACCGGCTTGGGGCGAAGCTGGAGAAGTGCGAATTTGAAGTTCAGCAAATCGCATTTCTAGGATATATTATCTCCCCAGAAGGTTTCCAAATGGAGGGTTCCAAGGTACAGGCAGTCCTGGATTGGGTGCAGCCCACTAGTTTGAAGGCGCTTCAGCGTTTCCTGGGCTTTGCGAATTTTTATAGACGATTTATCGCTGGATTTTCGTCTATAGTGGCGCCCTTGGTGGCACTCACTAAGAAAGGGGCGGATGTTGCTCACTGGTCTTGTGAGGCTAAAGCGGCTTTTGCCCGTCTCAAAAGGGCATTTGTTTCGGCCAAGGTGCTGCGACACCCAGATCCAGAGCGTCCTTTTGTGGTGGAGGTGGATGCCTCTGAGATGGGTATTGGGGCAGTGCTTTCTCAGATGGGAGTGTCTGATAATCGCCTTCATCCCTGTGCTTACTTTTCCCGTAAATTTTCGCCTGCCGAGATGAATTATGACGTGGGTAACCGGGAATTGTTGGCTATTAAGGATGCACTCGAGGAGTGGAGACACTGGCTTGAGGGGGCTAAGTTTGTGGTCTCAATTCTCACTGACCATAAGAATCTGGCATATTTAGAGTCAGCGAAGCGTCTCAATGCCAGGCAGGCACGATGGGCTTTGTTTTTTGCTCGCTTTAATTTTTTGATAACATATCGCCCTGGGTCAAAAAACATCAAGGCTGATGCGCTCTCGCTGAGTTTTGCTCCAATCCAGGAGACCACCGAGGAGCCGTTGCCCATTGTTTCCCCATCATGTATTAAAGTGGGCATTACCCAGGACCTCTTATCATTAGTCCTTAGAGCACAGGAGCAGGCTCCTCCAGACCTTCCGGTAGGTCTTTTGTTTGTGCCTCCTAGGTTAAGACAGCGAGTGTTCCTGGAATTCCATGCCAAGAAGTCGGCAGGTCACCCGGGTATTGCCAGAACTCGGGAGTTGCTATCTAGGGCGGTGTGGTGGCCCTCGGTGGCTAAGGATGTGGATCAGTGGGTTCGGGCATGTGACATCTGTGCCCGAAATAAGACTCCTAGAGGGGTTCCTGTTGGCCCATTACATCCACTCTCTATTCCATCTAAGCCATGGACCCACATTTCAATGGATTTTGTGGTGGACTTGCCCAAATCCTCGGGGATGACAGCCATCTGGGTTGTCGTTGACAGGTTTTCGAAGATGGCGCACTTCGTTCCACTGGTTGGGCTGCCATCAGCCAGACGCCTGTCTGAATTATTTATGCTGCATGTTGTGCGTCTCCACGGGTTGCCACTTGATGTGGTCTCTGACCGCGGATCCCAGTTTGTGGCCAAATTCTGGAGGGCATTTTGTTCCGATCTCCAGATTTCTGTCAGCTTGTCGTCAGGCTACCATCCGCAGTCTAATGGGCAGACTGAAAGGGTGAACCAGTCCTTGGAGCAGTTCCTCAGGTGTTATGTCTCCAAGTGTCAGACTGACTGGGTTGCTCATCTGTCCATGGCGGAGTTTGCCTATAACAACGCGGCTCACTCTGCTACAGGGATCTCTCCCTTCCTTTGTGTGTATGGGCATCATCCTAAGGCCAATTCTTTTGACCCCCTGGACTCCACGCCTGGTGGTTCCTCTGTGGTTTCGGTCCTTAGAGGTATTTGGCGGAAAGTGAAGAAAGCCCTTGTGTCTGTGTCATTAGTGACCAAAAGGGTTTTTGATAAGCGGAAGAGACCCTGCAGCTTCAAATTAGGAGACTTCGTCTGGTTGTCTACCAAGAATTTGAAGTTGAGACAGCCATCTCATAAGTTAGGCCCCCGGTTCATCGGCCCTTATAAGATCACCAGGGTTATCAATCCGGTGGCATTTCAGTTAGATCTGCCCCGTTCTTTGGGTATCAATAAAACATTTCATTGTTCCCTTTTAAAACGGGCGATTAGTAATCCTTCTTCCAGTGGAAGACCTTCCCCTCTTCTGATACGTGGCCAGAGGGAGTTTGTTGTTGAAAGGATTCTTGACTCCAAGGTGGTTCGGGGTCGGCTGTCATTTTTGGTGCACTGGAAGGGGTATGGCCCGGAGGAGCGGTCGTGGGTGCGCAGTTGTGATCTTCATGCCCCCAGACTGATACGCTCTTTCTTCTCGCAGTTCCCCGATAAACCCGGTGGTAGGGGTTCTTTGACCCCTCGTCAGAGGGGGGGTACTGTTAGGGTCTCCTGCCCTGTGCTGCCACGTCGTCATGGCAACCGGGAGACAAGTGCTAGTGGAGTAACCTGAGCGCAGCTGATACTCCGGTTCGGGTCTTTTGCTGTGCAGTGGTTATAGGCTCTGTGCACGGCAGGGGATCCGGTGCTGGTTTTTGTGCTCACAGTCTGTGAGGTCTGAGTGGGGCGTGGACAGCACCTGCTTTATAAGGCCTCTTTTCAGAGTAAGCAGATGCTGCTGAATCTTTGTTGGTTAGTCAGTTCATGAAAGTTAGCCAGTACTGTGTAGCTTTGTATTTGTTTGTTGCTTACTGCAAATAGGCCTGGGGATTTGGTATTACACTCTGCCAATCCAGACCTAGCAGTAAGACTGGAGTCAGTCGTTTAGCTTGCTGGGGTTCTGTTACTACTCTGTGAACTTAGCAAGTTTGCGGCTGTATTCTAAGACTTGCCTGTCTAATCCTGTCTCACTGTGCTAGGTGTCAGGGGTCAGTTTAGTGGCAGTAAGCTAAAACCTGTGCACTGCAAGTGAGAATTAGGATTGTGGAGAATCTCCTTGTGTCTATCATTCCATCTCTGACCAAGGAGTTTACTGCCACACCCGTTGGTAACCCTTTAGGGTTTTGCTGTTGCCCTTAGCAACAGCATTTCGGGTTCTTTACGTATTAAAACACAACATCTTGCTTTTTCTATCAGAGCAGTTCTAATACAAGGGAGATACCCAGTTCCTTAGCCTCTGGGCTTCTCTGTTCACTTTGTGTGTATTTTGTTACCCTATCACCTTCTGTGTACGTTATGTCATATTCCCCAGTTTGTCTGTGAGTCCATTTGTTTTGCATAACAGTTCAAACACCAGTACATTCCTGCAGACACTGGAGTGCATAACAGTTCTGACACCAATACTTTCCTGCAGGCACTGGTGTGCATAACATTAGCGACCCTAGTGGCCGACACAAACATCGGGCCCATTTAGGAGTGGCACTGCAGTGTCACGCAGGATATCCCTTCCAAAAAACCCTCCCCAATCAGCACATGATGCAAAGAAAAAGAAAAGAAAAAAGAGGTGCAAGATGGAATTGTCCTTGGGCCCTCCCACCCACCCTTATGTTGTATAAACAAAACAGGACATGCACACTTTAACCAACCCATCATTTCAGTGACAGGGTCTGCCACACGACTGTGACTGATATGACGGGTTGGTTTGGACCCCCCCCAAAAAAGAAGCAATTAATCTCTCCTTGCACAAACTGGCTCTACAGAGGCAAGATGTCCACCTCATCATCACCCTCCGATATATCACCGTGTACATCCCCCTCCTCACAGATTATCAATTCGTCCCCACTGGAATCCACCATCTCAGCTCCCTGTGTACTTTGTGGAGGCAATTGCTGCTGGTCAATGTCTCCGCGGAGGAATTGATTATAATTCATTTTAATGAACATCATCTTCTCCACATTTTCTGGATGTAACCTCGTACGCCGATTGCTGACAAGGTGAGCGGCGGCACTAAACACTCTTTCGGAGTACACACTTGTGGGAGGGCAACTTAGGTAGAATAAAGCCAGTTTGTGCAAGGGCCTCCAAATTGCCTCTTTTTCCTGCCAGTATAAGTACGGACTGTGTGACGTGCCTACTTGGATGCGGTCACTCATATAATCCTCCACCATTCTATCAATGTTGAGAGAATCATATGCAGTGACAGTAGACGACATGTCCGTAATCGTTGTCAGGTCCTTCAGTCCGGACCAGATGTCAGCATCAGCAGTCGCTCCAGACTGCCCTGCATCACCGCCAGCGGGTGGGCTCGGAATTCTGAGCCTTTTCCTCGCACCCCCAGTTGCGGGAGAATGTGAAGGAGGAGATGTTGACAGGTCGCGTTCCGCTTGACTTGACAATTTTGTCACCAGCAGGTCTTTCAACCCCAGCAGACTTGTGTCTGCCGGAAAGAGAGATCCAAGGTAGGCTTTAAATCTAGGATCGAGCACGGTGGCCAAAATGTAGTGCTCTGATTTCAACAGATTGACCACCCGTGAATCCTTGTTAAGCGAATTAAGGGCTCCATCCACAAGTCCCACATGCCTAGCGGAATCGCTCCATGTTAGCTCCTCCTTCAATGTCTCCAGCTTCTTCTGCAAAAGCCTGATGAGGGGAATGACCTGACTCAGGCTGGCAGTGTCTGAACTGACTTCACGTGTGGCAAGTTCAAAGGGCATCAGAACCTTGCACAACGTTGAAATCATTCTCCACTGCGCTTGAGACAGGTGCATTCCACCTACTATATCGTGCTCAATTGTATAGGCTTGAATGGCCTTTTGCTGCTCCTCCAACCTCTGAAGCATATAGAGGGTTGAATTCCACCTCGTTACCACTTCTTGCTTCAGATGATGGCAGGGCAGGTTCAGTAGTTTTTGGTGGTGCTCCAGTCTTCTGTACGTGGTGCCTGTACGCCGAAAGTGTTCCGCAATTCTTCTGGCCACCGACAGCATCTCTTGCACGCCCCTGTCGTTTTTTAAAAAATTCTGCACCACCAAATTCAAGGTATGTGCAAAACATGGGACGTGCTGGAATTTGCCCATATTTAATGCACACACAATATTGCTGGCGTTGTCCGATGCCACAAATCCACAGGAGAGTCCAATTGGGGTAAGCCATTCCGCGATGATCTTCCTCAGTTGCCGTAAGAGGTTTTCAGCTGTGTGCGTATTCTGGAAAGCGGTGATACAAAGCGTAGCCTGCCTAGGAAAGAGTTGGCGTTTGCGAGATGCTGCTACTGGTGCCGCCGCTGCTGTTCTTGCGGCGGGAGTCCATACATCTACCCAGTGGGCTGTCACAGTCATATAGTCCTGACCCTGCCCTGCTCCACTTGTCCACATGTCCGTGGTTAAGTGGACATTGGGTACAACTGCATTTTTTAGGACACTGGTGAGTCTTTTTCTGACGTCCGTGTACATTCTCGGTATCGCCTGCCTAGAGAAGTGGAACCTAGATGGTATTTGGTAACGGGGGCACACTGCCTCAATAAATTGTCTAGTTCCCTGTGAACTAACGGCGGATACCGGACGCACGTCTAACACCAACAAAGTTGTCAAGGCCTCAGTTATCCGCTTTGCAGCAGGATGACTGCTGTGATATTTCATCTTCCTCGCAAAGGACTGTTGGACAGTCAATTGCTTACTGGAAGTAGTACAAGTGGGCTTACGACTTCCCCTCTGGGATGACCATCGACTCCCAGCAGCAACAACAGCAGCGCCAGCAGCAGTAGGCGTTACACGCAAGGATGCATCGGAGGAATCCCAGGCAGGAGAGGACTCGTCAGAATTGCCAGTGACATGGCCTGCAGGACTATTGGCATTCCTGGGGAAGGAGGAAATTGACACTGAGGGAGTTGGTGGGGTGGTTTGCGTGAGCTTGGTTACAAGAGGAAGGGATTTACTGGTCAGTGGACTGCTTCCGCTGTCGCCCAAAGTTTTTGAACTTGTCACTGACTTATTATGAATGCGCTGCAGGTGACGTATAAGGGAGGATGTTCCGAGGTGGTTAACGTCCTTACCCCTACTTATTACAGCTTGACAAAGGCAACACACGGCTTGACACCTGTTGTCCGCTTTTCTGTTGAAATACCTCCACACTGAAGAGCTGATTTTTTTGGTATTTTCACCAGGCATGTCAACGGCCATATTCCTCCCACGGACAACAGGTGTCTCCCCGGGTGCCTGACTTAAACAAACCACCTCACCATCAGAATCCTCCTGGTCAATTTCCTCCCCAGCGCCAGCAACACCCATATCCTCCTCATCCTGGTGTACTTCAACATCTTCATCTTCAATCTGACTATCAGGAACTGGACTGCGGGTGCTCCTTCCAGCACTTGCAGGGGGCGTGCAAATGGTGGAAGGCGCATGCTCTTCACGTCCAGTGTTGGGAAGGTCAGGCATCGCAACCGACACAATTGGACTCTCCTTGTGGATTTGGGATTTCGAAGAACGCACAGTTCTTTGCGGTGCTTTTGCCAGCTTGAGTCTTTTCAGTTTTCTAGCGAGAGGCTGAGTGCTTCCATCCTCATGTGAAGCTGAACCACTAGCCATGAACATAGGCCAGGGCCTCAGCCGTTCCTTGCCACTCCGTGTGGTAAATGGCATATTGGCAAGTTTACGCTTCTCCTCCGACAATTTTATTTTAGGTTTTGGAGTCCTTTTTTTACTGATATTTGGTGTTTTGGATTTGACATGCTCTGTACTATGACATTGGGCATCGGCCTTGGCAGACGACGTTGCTGGCATTTCATCGTCTCGGCCATGACTAGTGGCAGCAGCTTCAGCACGAGGTGGAAGTGGATCTTGATCTTTCCCTAATTTTGGAACCTCAACATTTTTGTTCTCCATATTTTAATAGGCACAACTAAAAGGCACCTCAGGTAAACAATGGAGATGGATACTAGTATACAATTATGGACTGCCTGCCGAGTGCAGACACAGAGGTAGCCACAGCCGTGAACTACCGTACTGTACTGTGTCTGCTGCTAATATAGACTGGTTGATAAAGAGATGTCTATGTAACTATGTATGTATAAAGAAGAAAGAAAAAAAAACCACGGTTAGGTGGTATACAATTATGGACGGACTGCCTGCCGAGTGCAGACACAGAGGTAGCCACAGCCGTGAACTACCGTACTGTACTGTGTCTGCTGCTAATAATATAGACTGGTTGATAAAGAGATGTCGTAGTAGTATGTATGTATAAAGAAGAAAGAAAAAAAAACCACGGTTAGGTGGTATACAATTATGGACGGACTGCCTGCCGAGTGCAGACACAGAGGTAGCCACAGCCGTGAACTACCGTACTGTACTGTGTCTGCTGCTAATATAGACTGGTTGATAAAGAGATGTCTATGTAACTATGTATGTATAAAGAAGAAAGAAAAAAAAACCACGGTTAGGTGGTATACAATTATGGACGGACTGCCTGCCGAGTGCAGACACAGAGGTAGCCACAGCCGTGAACTACCGTACTGTACTGTGTCTGCTGCTAATATAGACTGGTTGATAAAGAGATGTCTATGTAACTATGTATGTATAAAGAAGAAAGAAAAAAAAACCACGGTTAGGTGGTATACAATTATGGACGGACTGCCTGCCGAGTGCAGACACAGAGGTAGCCACAGCCGTAAACTACCGTACTGTACTGTGTCTGCTGCTAATATAGACTGGTTGATAAAGAGATGTCTATGTAACTATGTATGTATAAAGAAGAAAGAAAAAAAACCCACGGTTAGGTGGTATACAATTATGGACGGACTGCCTGCCGAGTGCAGACACAGAGGTAGCCACAGCCGTGAACTACCGTACTGTGTCTGCTGCGACTGGATGATAAATGATATAAAAAATATATATATATCACTACTGCAGCCGGACAGGTATATATTATATATTATATAATGACGGACCTGCTGGACACTGTCTGTCAGCAGAATGAGTTTTATTTTTATAGAATAAAAAAAACAACAACACACAAGTGAAGTCACACGACGAGTGTTTAACTTTTTCAGGCAATCACAATATAAGTATACTACTAACTATACTGGTGGTCAGTGTGGTCAGGTCACTGGTCAGTCACACTGGCAGTGGCACTCCTGCAGCAAAAGTGTGCACTGTTTAATTTTAATATAATATTATGTACTCCTGGCTCCTGCTATAACCTATAACTGGCACTGCAGTGCTCCCCAGTCTCCCCCACAATTATAAGCTGTGTGAGCTGAGCAGTCAGACAGATATATAATATATATAGATGATGCAGCACACTGGGCTGAGCCTGAGCAGTGCACACAGATATGGTATGTGACTGAGTCACTGTGTGTATCGCTTTTTTCAGGCAGAGAACGGATATATTAAATAAACTGCACTGTCTGGTGGTCACTCACTATATAATATTATGTACTCCTGGCTCCTGCTATAACCTATAACTGGCACTGCAGTGCTCCCCAGTCTCCCCCACAATTATAAGCTGTGTGAGCTGAGCAGTCAGACAGATATATAATATATATAGATGATGCAGCACACTGGGCTGAGCCTGAGCAGTGCACACAGATATGGTATGTGACTGAGTCACTGTGTGTATCGCTTTTTTCAGGCAGAGAACGGATATATTAAATAAACTGCACTGTCTGACTGGTGGTCACTCACTAGTAAACTCTCTGCACTCTCTACACTTCTACAGTACTCCTCCTAGTCCTAAGCTCCAGTAAATCTCTCTCTCTTATAATCTAAATGGAGAGGACGCCAGCCACGTCCTCTCCCTATCAATCTCAATGCACGTGTGAAAATGGCCGCGACGCGCGGCTCCTTATATAGAATCCGAGTCTCGCGATAGAATCCGAGCCTCGCGAGAATCCGACAGCGTGATGATGACGTTCGGGCGCGCTCGGGTTAACCGAGCAAGGCGGGAAGATCCGAGTCGCTCGGACCCGTGTAAAAAAACATGAAGTTCGGGCGGGTTCGGATTCAGAGAAACCGAACCCGCTCATCTCTAGTTATTGCAAGACCTTGCGGTGTTAAAAGAACAGAGTTTCAGTGATCTTGTATTGCAAAATGAAATCTCAGCTTTCCATTGCACTGCAGCACTAGATGGGCCAGGAGCTCATGAGAGGCACAAACAGTTACTGAATAAGGGCCCAGTATGGAGTCTTATGGTGGCTTACAGCCAGGAAGATGTCTGGCTTGCCAGGCTGAGGCATGCTGTTGGCACAGAGGTTAACATTGCTTCCTCCCACAGTCCTACTTGTAATATGAAATGAGTTTCGACTAGAGTGGTAAGCTCCACTAGGGCAGGTGGGGAATAACAAAAAAGTCACTGCACAGTCCTGCTTAGTACTGTACCAAACTCAACTTGCCCGATCCGGGGCTGCTGTGGGGGCTCATGAGGGGCTGCTAAAACATCTAAGGGGTTGCTTTATTTAAAAATAAAATATGAATAATATAGGTATGCTCACATGCGTGTAACTGGGACACACAGGTATGCTCACATGCGTGTAACTGGGAGCTGTAAAAAATTAAAATAAGGCATCTGCCACAAAATATGTA
Source organism: Pseudophryne corroboree (assembly GCF_028390025.1). Taxonomy (NCBI): domain Eukaryota; kingdom Metazoa; phylum Chordata; class Amphibia; order Anura; family Myobatrachidae; genus Pseudophryne; species Pseudophryne corroboree. The sequence continues at coordinate 225,594,979 of NC_086444.1, read as the reverse complement.
AATAAAAATGCAATAAAAAAATTGAAAAAAAGAAACCCACGAGATTTTCACAAAATAAGTCTATAGACTCCGTAGAGGGTAAAAATCCAATCTTGATCCTGTGGTATACACGAGTTTATTTGCATCCCAGTATTAAATTCAAGATTATATTAATCCCTGAAAATAGAGAAGGGGGTACAAATTCTGAGCCTTTGGCCCCTAGATTTTCAGTTTGTCCAGTAATGTGGTAATTATATAATTGCTTGGTTGAAGTCCTTTCTGTTCCACACCAATATAGGAGTGGAGGTGAAAGCCTGTGTGTTGTTCCTAATTGCGTGTGCATCTCTAATTTTTAATCACCTTCTTGACACTGTCCTCTTCCTCTTGCCTCTTCTCATAATGTGAAAAGTCATTAAATATGGATGTGGTATGTTTTGTAGCTAGCTATGATTCGGAGAACTTGGCGACCTTTTTCCAGGGAGACCACCTGACACTGAAATGATGGGTTTATTGCAGTAAACTGTGCATGTCCTGTTTAAACAAAATAAGGGTGGGTGGGAGGGACCAATGATAATACCATCTTGAACCTCTTTTTGTCATTGCGTTATGTGCTCTTTGGGGCCTAGTTTTTAAAACTGCCATCCTGTCTGCCACTGCAGTGCCACTCCTAGATGGGCCACATGTTTGTGCTGCCCACTTGTGTCGCTTAGCTTAGTCATCCAGCTACGCGGTGAAAACTTTTGGCCTAAAACAATATTGTGAGGTGTTCAGAATAGACTGGTGTGACAGGACGGTACCGTACGGAAGCACTCGCCGCTTGCCGCGTCCCGTCGACTGCGCACAGAATGAAAGGTCAAGCCGCACGAGGCCTGACCACATAGGGGATTCCCGCTTACCGTCAGTAACCGCCTGTTACTGACTCCACCCACTGCGCTGTGGGCGGGGTCTTGCTGCCACCACCAAACTCCTAACCTGCCGTGGCGTTTGGAACCACGGTTCTGCTCTGTATGTGCCGACGCACTGCCTTACCACCCCTGTGTGGTGCTGACGAATCCCCACTAGCCACTTGCTAGGCCTCTACCGGTAGCTGGCGGAAGGCAGAGCTTGGAGACGCTAGGTGCTTCCCTGGACAGCCGGAGGACGGTGCTAGGTTTGGCCTAACCCTGTTGGTCACAAGATGAAGCAATCTTCTTGAGGCAATGATGTTTATTTGCTCAAATATAGTTCTAAAGAGAACTCTTCCCTATTGCTAGGGGCAACAGCATACAGCAAGATGTTCCAGCAGAATAAGATGGTATAACTACAACTCTGGAGGCACGCAGGTCTCCTTTTTATGTCAGTTTTCCACACAGTACCACAGGGGGGTAAGCCCTCCCTGTCTTCTCCAACCAATCAGGTTATTTTACAAAATACCAATAAATTACATTTTACAAGGATATAAGTGCAATAAAACAATATCCTCCTTCCTGTCACCCAGACAACGTTTGGTATCAGATTAACATTCACTATTGATAAATTTATCACATATCTTCAAAATACAGATGTTTCTGGTCATTCACATCTCCAGGCAATCCCAGTGTTTAAGATTACAACAGGAATGGCTACAATACAAACAAACAGTCTTCCTTCCTTTATCTTCCATTCAGGGATCGTATATCAAATCCAAGCCCATAAACCCAATGATTAGCATCTCTCCTAAGGAACTTACACATCAAAAGGTATTGTCCTTCACACCTCTCTGATAGAACAGGGCCATTAGCATGCCACTTCCTATTTCCAGAGGATAAGAGATGCGTATTCAGACATCTATAGTAACTGCATTTTTCCTTTAAATATACACCAAGCCTGTCTTGAATATAAAATAGATACAGTTAAACATGCATTCCTGCAATAGTGCACAGAGCACTACATATGACATGTTAAAAGTAAAACACATGATTCAACAAACTTTTAAACAGTCCGCAACATGGCGCTGGGCACGAGGGTTAACCCCTTCAGTGCCGCAGACGCCATTACATGTGTGGCTGGCTAGTCTCTCCGGCCACATTCCTTCCCCCCCATTCAAGCGGGTCAACCAGGGACCCATGTCCCAACGATTTGGGTCCTGGTCCCGCAGTCCCTTGTGTTGAAGGGGACGCTACCTAGGGGGTGTAGGCTCCGGCCTAGACAGTTCATCCATAGTGCTGTGGGCCTCTCTTCGTGGGTGCACAATGTTCAAATAGTCCACCTGAAGTCCAAGTTCAAGGCTCCACCACAAAAGTCTGTCCAATTCCCCCAAGGTAGGTTGCAGCCACCTAACAGGTAGGTGGTAAGTCACCACGGTGGGGGGCCGGTTACAAACAAGTGCCACCCAAGGTGTCCCAATTGTGGCATACCCCACCTCCCACAATAGCAGTATACTGCTCAACCAGGCCACAGGGTGCTCCTGCCCATATGGCTCTTTCTGGCTCTGTACTGCTCCCAGTCCGTGCAGTGGCGCAATAGTTCGTAACACACAGTCCTGGTCAAGAATGTGCGCCATCAGCACTGGAGCGGGTACCCGAGCCTCCTTCAATGACTGGAATGCCAACTCGCAAGCGGGTGCAAAGTCCACTGACTTGGGAATGCCCTTCCTAGCCATCTCTGTCAAGGGGTTCACTACAGGACTAAAGTTAATGACAACATGTCCGTAGGGCCTTACAGGTATTAAGGTCAGTACCGGTCTGGGTGATGTGGGTCGGGGACAGCCTCTTGTTGCCTCCACCCCCTCTGGGTTGGGCCTACCCCTGTCTCCTCCCACATGGTGCCCCAGGCACTGCACCTTCGTCATGCCTATCTGGCAACTGTCTGCCCTAACTGTCAGACCTGCCCTCCAATCCTCCACTGTCGACCTATGACTCGGGAAACCTACCCTGTCACCTAGGCCTACTCTTCCCTCCTCGTCCGCTACCTGTGCCACAGTGATGGCGGCCAGACCACCAGCCTCTGGATCCTGTGTGGCATCCACTACAGGGAGGCTGCGTGTCTTCCCCGATCTACTGTGCACAGGCAAGGGACCTGCTATGTCCACAGCAACTTGCTGCAAGGGTTCTCCTATGGGCAGAGGCCCAGAGACAACACAACCGCTGGAGTGCCCCGGCTGCCAACGCATGGCACCAGCCTTACATGTGGTCTGGGCGTCATCCGACATTCCAGACCAGGGTAAGCTCTGTGTCAGGCACTTCAGGGTACGGTCTGTCTCCGGGTTGCTGTCCAAAGGGGTTTCGCTGGCAACCGACACCGGTTGCACAGGAACGTTCCCTGAGGGGACCAGTTGGACACATTCCCTATCTGGTCTATCCCCTCCCACTTTCCTGGCTAACCTGTACCTTAACCCTTCCCGCCAGGTCAAACTTCCCGCCCCAACCCTGTCAAGGCCGCTGCCAGAGTGGCGCCTCATGCCTTTCGGGAATGGGTCAGAGAGTTGAGCCTCCCTAAACTCCTGCCTGTGGCCCTCAATCTCTCCTAAATTGGGACACTCTACAGGGGGATCTAGGTGGGGACTACTAGGGTCAGTCTGGTAGGGGTCAGTCATGGAAAAGTCAGTGTGGTTTCTCATACTCACCGCCGGAGTTGGCAAACCACTTGGGTCAGGAGCATCATTGGGCACCACCACAGGATCACACAAGCTGGAACCGACATCCTCTGCGTTGCTAGGGGACGTTGGCATACCAGAGGCAAAAGGCATGCGGGGTCGATGTACTGATCTAGCCGCTGTGATCTTTTCCTCTGGGCTGGTTGATGCTGTGGTTGGCTGTGCTGGCAGTTGTCTAGCAGCTGTAGTCTTTTCCTCTGGGCTGGGCTGTGCTGGAGTAGCTGATGTCAACGGTGGTTTTGGAACTTGACTCCGGGGAATGGCGCCAACAAACATAGTGACGATCCCACCACCCAGATCATTTCCTAGGACCACATCAGTTGGGAGACCATCCATGACGGCAACTTCTCGCAACTCTGGTCCAGCTCCCTAGTCCAGGTAGACTCTTGCCATGGGAACCGCTTTTTCTGTTCCTTCTGCCAGGGTGACCGTGGCAGTGCGACCCTGCAATACTGCAGCAGGATCTATAAGGTGGGGGCTCACCACAGTGATTGAGGCCCCAGAGTCTCTTAGGCCTTCTCCCTGCAGGGGTCCCACGTGGACCGGCTGCAGGTGCCTCCACATATTGTGTAGGGGCTGTTTGGCCATGCAGGTGACTCTCTCCGCAGAGTGCACCTGTCTCTCGCCACACTCCATCGGACTGACTGGAGGGGGAACAGTCTCTGTAGGCTCATCTCCTCTCGTCAAACAAGCGAGCCGGGCTCCAGCACTCGGATTTGGGGCACGAGTCTGGGGTGCTTGGGATGCAGGACAGTTCATCCTCAGATGTCCGATTTTCCCACAGCCGTAGCACTTCTTCTCCAGTCGTGGCACCGATGATCTCTGATCACTTGCAGGGACGCTGCGGTGCGGTTGCTGGCCAAGAGCACCCGGGTTGGAAGATGCTTGTCTTTGGGGGTGATGAGCTGAAGAGGGGGGTCCCCTTGGTGGTACAGTCTGTTGGAGCTGGCTGCTGGCGGGGCGCTTCTGCCCCCGTGGCCGAATTGCCACATATTTGTCGGCTAATTGGGCAGCCATTTTTAAGCTGGGTGGCTCCCGATCTAGCACCCACTCCTTCACTTCTTGGGCGCACCTGCGGTAGAACTGCTCCCTGCAGATCAGGTCGATCAGGGCGTCCCATGTAGTGGCTTCCGAATCCTTCACCCACTTCACCACGTACTGCCGCAGCTGGTTGGCGAACTGCTCATGGGTGCTGCTAGGATTCTTGGGCAAGTCTCTGAACTTCTTCCTGTAAGACTCTGGAGTGATGAAGAATCGCTGAAGGAGGGCCTTTGCGACTTCGTCGTAGTTCCCACAGTCCTCCGTCGCCACTCCTCGATAGGCCTCCAAGGCCTCTCCATGCAGAGTGGGCACAAGGTGTCTCACCCACTCCGACTTGGGTAGATCGTGTAGTTTGCAAGTCCTTTCAAAAACTTGTAAATGTCCATCAATGTCCCCATCACTGTCTGCAAACTTGGCAAACTGAATGCGTCCCGATCTGTGTACAACAGCTGACAACGGCTCCCGGGGTACCACGGCCTGTGGTGCCCGCTCCGCATGCCACATCCGGATGACAAGCATGCGTTCTTGCTCCGTTGCCCTTTCCCCCAATTCTGCTAGCCGATCTGCTAGGGTATCCAGGCCGCCCCCCCTGGGACGTTGGGATCCTGGCCCTGCTAGGGATTGCTGGGAAACATGGCTGTTGTGAGAGAGGGCGGGGCTTGTGGATCTCACCGGTCCTGTGCGAAGGTCCACTGTTGGGTCGTCCTCTGCGATGCTGACGCCGTCAGTGTTTTCCACCTCTACCCGATGAGACTCCTCCCAGCTCCTGAGCGCCGCCTTCATGACACTTCTGGACGCGTTGGAAGGGATATCCACACCCTTCCCCTGGCATACGATCTCCAGATCCTCCTTGGACATTCCGCTGAATTCCGCCATCTTGTGCGTTCTCCTGCGCTGCAGTTACTCCTCTCCTGAGTAACTCGGCTTCTCCAATCGGGTGATGAAAAGCCGCCTGGGAATATCCCACCACTATGCCACCAATTTCTGTGACAGGACGGTACCGTACGGAAGCACTCGCCGCTTGCCGCGTCCCGTCGACTGCGCACAGAATGAAAGGTCAAGCCGCACGAGGCCTGACCACATAGGGGATTCCCGCTTACCGTCAGTAACCGCCTGTTACTGACTCCACCCACTGCGCTGTGGGCGGGGTCTTGCTGCCACCACCAAACTCCTAACCTGCCGTGGCGTTTGGAACCACGGTTCTGCTCTGTATGTGCCGACGCACTGCCTTACCACCCCTGTGTGGTGCTGACGAATCCCCACTAGCCACTTGCTAGGCCTCTACCGGTAGCTGGCGGAAGGCAGAGCTTGGAGACGCTAGGTGCTTCCCTGGACAGCCGGAGGACGGGACTAGGTTTGGCCTAACCCTGTTGGTCACAAGATGAAGCAATCTTCTTGAGGCAATGATGTTTATTTGCACAAATATAGTTCTAAAGAGAACTCTTCCCTATTGCTAGGGGCAACAGCATACAGCAAGATGTTCCAGCAGAATAAGATGGTATAACTACAACTCTGGAGGCACGCAGGTCTCCTTTTTATGTCAGTTTTCCACACAGTACCACAGGGGGGTAAGCCCTCCCTGTCTTCTCCAACCAATCAGGTTATTTTACAAAATACCAATAAATTACATTTTACAAGGATATAAGTGCAATAAAACAATATCCTCCTTCCTGTCACCCAGACAACGTTTGGTATCAGATTAACATTCACTATTGATAAATTTATCACATATCTTCAAAATACAGATGTTTCTGGTCATTCACATCTCCAGGCAATCCCAGTGTTTAAGATTACAACAGGAATGGCTACAATACAAACAAACAGTCTTCCTTCCTTTATCTTCCATTCAGGGATCGTATATCAAATCCAAGCCCATAAACCCAATGATTAGCATCTCTCCTAAGGAACTTACACATCAAAAGGTATTGTCCTTCACACCTCTCTGATAGAACAGGGCCATTAGCATGCCACTTCCTATTTCCAGAGGATAAGAGATGCGTATTCAGACATCTATAGTAACTGCATTTTTCCTTTAAATATACACCAAGCCTGTCTTGAATATAAAATAGATACAGTTAAACATGCATTCCTGCAATAGTGCACAGAGCACTACATATGACATGTTAAAAGTAAAACACATGATTCAACAAACTTTTAAACAGTCCGCAACATGGCGCTGGGCACGAGGGTTAACCCCTTCAGTGCCGCAGACGCCATTACATGTGTGGCTGGCTAGTCTCTCCGGCCACAACTGGAAATTAGTGGAAATTAATGTTATTGAGGTTAATAATACTGTAGGATCAAAAAATTAAAAACCAAAACCCGAAAGGGTGGCTTTGGCAAAACCAATCCAGATCCAAAACACGAATCGAGATCCAGATCCAAAACCAAAACACAAAACTTGAAAAGTGTCCACCGCTCATTTCATTTTGACCAATTGCTAACTTTTTTGGTTTGCTAACAAACCTGAATAACACCCTAAGGCGCAAACACTGCAGACCAATCTGATGGCATTGGAATATTTGAGAGATAAGTGCTATTTACTTACAATTCTCATAGACAGGTGCTTTTAGCATATATGAAAGTAATACATAGGAAAACTGAAATTCTCTTCTAAAGATCTGGACTATTTGAAACACTCTTACTGACTTCTAACAGATAGCCTGCTAATAAATAACTTACACACTGTTACTTTCTGGATATTGTTAAAACCGTCAAACTCTTTTATAATTCTGCATATTAACTTTTTTTTTAAAAATCAGTAGAAATATCAGGAAAATAAAGGCGAAATGCTCAAAAAGCACTTGTTTTTGACTGCTGCATTACACATTGATTGTTTTTATTTTTTAGTATGGTAAGTTTACAAGTTGTCAAATGTATCAAGCTGTGATTGGTAAACCACTGAAATGCCACCAGAGAAAAGAAGCATGGCTGCTCAAATGGCAGGCAATGAGTCTATGGGGTCAATTCAATTAGGAATTTGGGTGAACTGTCATTGTAATGGCGTGCGTATACCTCCAAAGCAGTACCGCCAGTGCAAGCAGTGCATTGCACTGGGGACCACCGCTGTCAAAGGGCCCAAAGCCAGCGCGTGTTAGTACCACCAGCAGCGTCATCCAGCTCACCCGCCGCCTGCCTCCGTTGGTGTTCACCGCTGATGCTGTGCATGGTTGGTGTCTTCTCCTCAGCCGCAACAGCCGTCGCCGCTGGTACCCCCTCCTCTTCCACCCCGACGCCACCCCCGTGGATCACTAGGGCACGTGGGGGGGGGGATATTTCTGAGTACCTAGAAACCCCCCTGCCCTCCTATCCATGCACACAGTACAACTAACAATTTTTTCTACTTGCACCAATGTGTGTATATATATATATATATATATATATATATTAGAGATGAGAAGGTTCAGTTCCTCGGAATCCGAACCCCCCCCCCGAACTTCACCCATTTTACACGGTTCCGAGGCAGACTCGAATCTTCCCGCCTTGCTCGGTTAACCCGAACGCGCCCGAACGTCATCATCCCGCTGTCGTATTCTCACGAGATTCGTATTCTATATAAGGAGCCGCGCATCGCCGCCATTTTCACTCGCGCATTGGAGATGATAGGGAGAGGATGTGCAGCGTTCTCTCAGTTGTGTTCAGTGTGCTGCAAATATCTGTGCTCAGTGTGCTGCAAATATTTGTTCTCAGTGTGCTTGCAAATATTTGTGTTTAGTGTGCTGAAAATATCTACGTTCTCTGCCTGAAAAACGCTCCATATCTGTGCTCAGTGTGCTGCAAATATCTGTGCTCAGTGTGCTTTATTGTGCGGACTGGGGACCACCAGTATTATATAGTAGGAGGACAGTGCAGAGTTTTGCTGACCAGTAACCACCAGTATTATACGTTCTCTGCCTGAAAAACGCTCCATATCTGTGCTGCATTGTAGTATATAGTAGGAGGATAGTGCAGAATTTTGCTGACCAGTGACCACCAGTATTATATCAGTACGGTACAGTAGTCCACTGCTCTATCTACCTCTGTGTCGTCAAGTATACTATCCATCCATACCTGTGGTGCATTTTAGTTGTTGTGCGCAGTATATATAGTAGGAGGACAGTGCAGAATTTTGCTGACCCCCAGTATATAATATATAGCAGTACGGTACAGTAGGCCACTGCTCTACCTACCTCTGTGTCGTCAAGTATACTATCCATCCATACCTGTGGTGCATTTTAGTTATGCGCAGTATATATAGTAGGAGTACAGTGCATAATTTTGCTGACCACCAGTATACAATATATAGCAGTACGGTACAGTAGGCCACTGCTCTACCTACCTCTGTGTCGTCAAGTATACTATCCATCCATACCTGTGGTGCATTTTAGTTGTGCGCAGTATATATAGTAGGAGTACAGTGCATAATTTTGCTGACCACCAGTATATAATATATAGCAGTACGGTACAGTAGGCCACTGCTCTACCTACCTTTGTGTCGTCAAGTATACTATCCATCCATACCTGTGGTGCATTTTAGTTGTGCGCAGTATATATAGTAGGAGTACAGTGCATAATTTTGCTGACCACCAGTAAATAATATATAGCAGTACGGTACAGTAGTCCACTGCTCTACCTACTTCTGTGTCGTCAAGTATACTATCCATCCATACCTGTGGTGCATTTTAGTTGTGCGCAGTATATATAGTAGGAGGACAGTGCAGAATTTTGCTGACCACCAGTATATAATATATAGCAGTACGGAACAGTAGGCCACTGCTCTATCTACCTCTGTGTCGTCAAGTATACTATCCATTCATACCTGTGGTGCATTTTAGTTGTTGTGCGCAGTATATATAGTAGGAGTACAGTGCAGAATTTTGCTGACCACCAGTATATAATATATATCAGTACGGTAGAGTAGGCCACTGCTCTACCTACCTCTGTGTCGTCAAGTATACTATCCATCCATACCTGTGGTGCATTTTAGTTGTTATGCGCAGTATATATAGTAGGAGGACAGTGCAGAATTTTGCTGACCACCAGTATATAATATATAGCAGTACGGTAGAGTAGGCCACTGCTCTACCTACCTCTGTGTCTTCAAGTATACTATCCATCCATACTTGTGGTGCATTTTAGTTGTGCACAGTATATATAGTAGGAGGACAGTGCAGAATATTGCTGACCACAAGTATATAATATATAGCAGTACGGAACAGTAGGCCACTGCTCTACCTACCTCTGTGTCATCAAGTATACTATCCATCCATACCTGTGGTGCATTTTAGTTGTGCGCAGTATATGTAGTAGGAGTACAGTGCATAATTTTGCTGACCACCAGTATATAATATAAAGCAGTACGGTACAGTAGGCCACTGCTCTACCTACCTCTGTGTCATCAAGTATACTATCCATCCATACCTGTGGTGCATTTTAGTTGTGCGCAGTATATATAGTAGGAGTACAGTGTATAATTTTGCTGACCACCAGTATGTAATATATAGCAGTACGGTACAGTAGGCCATTGCTCTACCTACCTCTGTGTCTTCAAGTATACTATCCATCCACACCTGTGGTGGATTTTAGTTGTGCGCAGTATATATAGTAGGAGTACAGTGCATAATTTTGCTGACCACCAGTATATAATATATAGCAGTACGGTACAGTAGTCCACTGCACCGTACCTACCTCTGTGTCGTCAAGTATACTATCCATCCATACCTGTGGTGCATTTTAGTTCTGCGCAGTATATATAGTAGGAGTACAGTGCATAATTTTGCTGACAACCAGTATATAATATATAGCAGTACGGTACAGTAGGCCACTGCTCTACCTACCTCTGTGTCGTCAAGTATACTAACCATCCATACCTGTGGTGCATTTTCGTTGTGCACAGTATATATAGTAGGAGTACAGTGCATAATTTTGCTGACCACCAGTATATAATATATAGCAGTACGGTACAGTAGGCCATTGCTATTTATATATTTCTGGCATATAATTCCACACATTAAAAAATGGAGAACAAAAATGTGGAGGGTAAAATAAGGAAAGATCAAGATCCACTTCCACCTTGTGCTGAAGCTGCTGCCACTAGTCATGGCCGAGACAATGAAATGCCATCAACGTCATCTGCCAAGGCCGATGCCCAATGTCATAGTAGAGAGCATGTAAAATCCAAAAAACAAAAGTTCAGTAAAATGACCCAAAAATCAAAATTAAAAGCGTCTGATGAAAAGCGTAAACTTGCCAATATGCCATTTACGACACGGAGTGGCAAGGAACGGCTGAGGCCCTGTACTATGTTCATGGCTAGTCGTTCAGCTTCACATGAGGATGGAAGCACTCATCCTCTCGCTAGAAAAATGAAAAGACTTAAGCTGGCAAAAGCACAGCAAAGAACTGTGCGTTCTTCTAAATCACAAATCCCCAAGGAGAGTCCAATTGTGTCGGTTGCGATGCCTGACCTTCCCAACACTGGACGGGAAGAGGTGGCTCCTTCCACCATTTGCACGCCCCCTGCAAGTGCTGGAAGGAGCACCCGCAGTCCAGTTCCTGATAGTCAAATTGAAGATGTCACTGTTGAAGTACGCCAGGATTAGGATATGGGTGTTGCTGGCGCTGAGGAGGAAATTGACAAGGAGGATTCTGATGGTGAGGTGGTTTGTTTAAGTCAGGCACCCGGGGAGACACCTGTTGTCCGTGGGACGAATATGGCCATTGACATGCCTGGTCAAATTACAAAAAAAATCACCTCTTCGGTGTGGAATTATTTTAACAGAAATGCGGACAACAGGTGTCAAGCCGTGTGTTGCCGTTGTCAAGCTGTAATAAGTAGGGATACGGACGTTAACCACCTAGGAACATCCTCCCTTATACGTCACCTGGAGCGCATTCATCAGAAGTCATTGACAAGTTCAAAAACTTTGGGTGACAGTGGAAGCAGTCCACTGACAACTAAATCCCTTCCTTTTGTAACCAAGCTCCTGCAAACCACACCACCAACTCCCTCAGTGTCAATTTCCTCCTTAGACAGGAAAGCCAATAGTCCTGCAGGCCATGTCACTGTCAAGTCTGACGAGTCCTCTCCTGCCTGGGATTCCTCTGATGCATCCTTGAGTGTAACGCCTATTGCTGCTGGTGCTGCTGTTGTTGCTGCTGGGAGTCGATCTTCATCCCAGAGGGGAAGTCGGAAGACCACTTGTACTACTTAGTAAGCAATTGACTGTCCAACAGTCCTTTGTGAGGAAGATGAAATATCACAGCAGTCATCCTGCAGCAAAGCGGATAACTCAGGTCTTGGCAGCTTCGGTGGTGTTAAACGTGTGTCCGGTATCCAGCGTTAATTCACAGGAAACTAGAGAATTGCTTGAGGTAGTGTGTCCCCAGTACCAAATACCATCTAGGTTCCATTTCTCTAGGCAGGCGATACCGAGAATGTACACAGACCTCAGAAAAAGAGTCACCAGTGTCCTAAAAAATGCAGTTGTACCCAATGTCCACTTAACCACGGACATGTGGACAAGTGGAGCAGGGCAGACTCAGGACTATATGACTGTGACAGCCCACTGGGTAGATGTATTGCCTCCCGCAGCAAGAACAGCAGCGGCGGCACCAGTAGCAGCATCTCACAAACGCCAACTCGTTCCTAGGCAGGCTACGCTTTGTATCACCGCTTTCCAGAATATGCACACAGCTGACAACCTCTTACGGAAACTGAGGAACATCATCGCAGAATGGCTTACCCCAATTGGACTCTCCTGGGGATTTGTGACATCGGACAACGCCAGCAATATTGTGCGTGCATTACATGTGGGCAAATTCCAGCACGTCCCATGTTTTGCACATACATTGAATTTGGTGGTGCAGAATTATTTAAAAAACGACAGGGGCGTGCAAGAGATGCTGTCGGTGGCCCGAAGAATTGCGGGCCACTTTCGGCATTCAGCCACGGCGTACCGAAGACTGGAGCACCAGCAAACACTCCTGAACCTGCCCCGCCATCACCTGAAGCAAGAGGTGGTAACGAGGTGGAATTCAACCCTCTATATGCTTCAGAGGATGGAGGAGCAGCAAAAGGCCATTCAAGCCTATACAGCTACCTACGATATATGCAAAGGAGGGGGAATGCACCTGACTCAAGCGCAGTGGATAATGATTTCAACATTGTGCAAGGTTCTGCAACCCTTTGAACTTGCCACACGTGATGTCAGTTCAGACACTGCCAGCCTGAGTCAGGTCATTCCCCTCATCAGGCTTTTGCAGAAGAAGCTGGAGACATTGAAGGAGGAGCTAAAATGGAGCGATTCCGCTAGGCATGTGGGACTTGTGGATGGAGCCCTTAATTTGCTTAACCAGGATTCACGGGTGGTCAATCTGTTGAAATCAGAGCACTACATTTTGGCCACCGTGCTCGATCCTAGATTTAAAACCTACGTTGGATCTCTCTTTCCGGCAGACACAAGTCTGCAGAGGTTCAAAGACCTGCTGGTGAGAAAATTGTCAAGTCAAGCGGAACGTGACCCATCAACAGCTCTTCCTTCACATTCTCCTGCAACTGGGGCTGCGAGGAAAAGACTAAGAATTCTGAGCCCACCCACTGGCGGTGATGCAGTGCAGTCTGGAGCGAGTGCTGACATCTGGTCCGGACTGAAGGACCTGCCAACGATTACTGACATGTCGTCTACTGTCACTGCATATGATTCTGTCACCATTGAAAGAATGGTGGAGGATTATATGAGTGACCGCATCCAAGTAGGCACGTCAGACAGTCCGTACGTATACTGGCAGAAAAAAGAGGCAATTTGGAGGCCCTTGCACAAACTGGCTTTATTTTACCTAAGTTACCCCCCCTCCAGTGTGTACTCCGAAAGAGTGTTTAGTGCAGCCGGTCACCTTGTCAGCAATCAGCGTACGAGCTTACTTCCACAAAATGTGGAGAAGATGATGTTCATCAAAATGAATTATAATCGATTCCTCCGTGGAGACATTCACCAGCAGCAATTGCCTCCAGAAAGTACACAGGGACCTGAGATGGTGGATTCCAGTGGGGACGAATTAATAATCTGTGAGGAGGAGGATGTACACAGTGAAAGGGGTGAGGAATCTGACGATGAGGAGGAGATGGACATCTTGCCTCTATAGCTTAGCTTTGTCACACAGCTACCTCATTGCACCTCTTTTTTTCTTTGCATCATGTGCTGTTTGGGGACTATTTTTTAAATCTGCCATCCTGTCTGACACTGCAGTGCCACTCCTAGATGGGCCAGGTGTTTGTGTCGGCCATTTGGGTCGCTTAGCTTAGTCATCCAGCGACCTCGGTGCAAATTTTAGGACTAAAAATAATATTGTGAGGTGTGAGGTGTTCAGAATAGACTGGAAATGAGTGGAAATTATGGTTATTGAGGTCAATAATACTATGGGATCAAAATGACCCCCAAATTCTATGATTTAAGCTGTTTTTGAGGGTTTTTAGTAAAAAAACACCCGAATCCAAAACACACCCGAATCCGACAAAAAATTTTCAGGAAGGTTTTGCCAAAACGCGTCCGAATCCAAAACACGGCAGCGGAACCGAATCCAAAACTAAAACACAAAACCCGTAAAATTTCCGGTGCACATCTCTAATATCTATCTATCTATCTATCTATCTATCTATCTATCTATCTATCTATATATAATACGGGAGCATGCATACAATCTCTAATTTGGAGTTGAGGGGGTGGACTTGGACGGGATGAGGGGGGGGACAAACCATTTTGTTGCACCTGCGCCCACCGCTCGCTGGTTCTGCCACTGCTCCAGTGGCACCACAACTCTCCCCCTTTGCGCCTCAATCTGACGTGCGGTGGGGAGCCTTTCCTGTCATACTTACGTTTAAACCAGTGTTTTGATTGAATAAAGTATATGAAAAATACTAATAATTTGTTTGAAATATCTTCTTTGCATTATTCTATTAATTTTTGTAGCCCAAACTCTGGAGTAAAAAGTCTATGGCAGGTGAGGCAGTGCCTCACCTGCTTATCTTTTCAGGACATCTCTGATCAAAACTCACCAAATTTCCAGGAGGTTATACTGCAGCACCTGTGTATAATGCCCAGGTGTACGCTTTGGCTTATATATTGCATGGAAATCTGGCTCTGGGTTTAGCAAGTGCCTCCTGAGCCATTTAGCTCACCGTATGTCCGTCTGGGCCAATAGATTTTTGTACACAGCCCTTTGGGGTGGCAAACAACAATCTGAAAGTAAGGAGGTACCGTAAGTGCAGCATATAGCTACAATAGCTTGCAGCTGCATTTTTAAGTTAGGCCTAATTGAATTGACCACTATGTTTATGGTCCCTATAAAATGGGCCCAAAGTCAATCTACTTTAGGTGTTGAAAACAATGTTTTGTGGTAATATTGTGAATGGTGTCTGATGTTTATGGATGAGAAAAGGAACACTAGCAACAGGGTCCACCAAGACCAAGTATATAAAGCTTGTGCCTTCATAGACTCCGTCTCTGATGAGAAGGGTATTCAGGTACATGGCACAAACCTCCTGACTCTTTATTAGCTACTGAAAGATTATTTGGAGCCGTTAAACTCATATTCCAATACAGAGTTACATGCTGTCAAGCTACTAGTGGGTTTTGGCAGTGCTAGTATACATGTGCTGCACAGGCCTTGGATGCTGGATGATCCCAATCGGAAAAAAAAAATCCCAATCTTGTAGCTAATAGGTTAGAATGGATAATGTCATCAAAATACGGCACTAGCTATTCGGATGCAAGATCTGAAATGCAAAGCTTTGCATGATTTGCTGCATTTGCCATATTCACAATCCCCATAGAAACATACATGGACTGCATTTGTGATTGATATCCAAGGGACTGTAGCAGATATTTGCTGTGGGATCCTTTTAATACATATCCACCAAACCATATCTAATGTGGAAATCCTTTGAAAATAGCGGCAAAAATTGTTTTATACATCGGCTCCAAAATCTTCAATAGCATGCGGTGAGTCTGTTGTGTGATCCATTGCTGGTAGATGATTGGCTGCCTGCTCTGGAAGATGATATTGTGCCTGATACTGTGACAGATACCTATCAATATCATAAATGTTAATGCCCTCAATTAGCTCAACTGGCACCATTTTTCTCAACTCCTCTTTGTAGCTGGTAAATTCGATGATAATCGTGCTCCACATCCTCTGGCTGTTACAGAGTTTTATTCATCACTTTGATATCCGCAGACTTTTTCCTGCAGTGGGCCACAGTCTTTTTAATTGCCCACAGGCATTAATTGCACTGACTTTGTGGCTTATTGAGGTCCTGGAAGCAATTCTCACACAATTTGGTCATAGCAGGGGATTATGCTTGTCATTAACACAAAATATACTTCAAGTGAAAAGCAGAAGTTCTGTCATACCTTGGTCTTCTGTACCTGCCTACTCTCACCTGCCTCTCTAATCCCAAAAGTGCCTCCTTTTCCCCTTTGCACCTTACTGGCGATCTTCATCCTCCATTCTCTCTCCATGACCTCCAACAAAGAAATAATAAAAGCTATAAACATAATAAACTACACTAACAAAAAATTATACTCACACATAAACAACACAGGAATGCAAGGGGACATGGTTCTCATAAACCACAAGAATCAGAGATATTTGGACCACTCTCTTTATTTAATAAAGTATGGGGAACGTGGTACAGCATATTTACAGTGCATCCTGAAAGTATTCACAGCGCTTCACTTTTTCCACACTTTTTTATGTTAAAGCCTTATTCCAGAATGGAATAAATTCATTTTTTCCCTCAAAATTCTACACACAATACACCATAATGACAATGTGAAAAAGTTTTTTTGAGATTTTTGCAAATTTATTAAAAATAAATAAAAAAACTAAGAAATCACATGTACTTAAGTATTCACACCCTTGCCACGAAGCTCAAAATTGAGCTCAGGTGCATCCTGTTTCCACTGATTATCCTTGAGATATTCCTACAGCTTAATTGGAGTCCACACTTGACATTGCATGTCTGAGCACAAACCAAGCATGAAGTCAAAGGAATTGTCTGTAGACCTACAAGACAGGATTGTCTTGAGGCACTCATTTGGGAAAGGGTACAGAAAAATATCTGCTGCTTTGTAGGTCCTAATGTGCACATCATCCATAAATGGAAGAAGTTTGGAACCAAAAGTACTCTTCTTAGAGCTCGCCGGCTGTCTAAACTGAATGGGCACTAGTCAGAGAGGTGACCAAGAACCCGATGGTCACTCTGTCAGAGCTACAGCATTCCTCTGTGGAGAGAGAGAGAAGAACCTTCCAGAAGGACAACCATCTCTGCAGCAATCCACCAATCAGGCCTGTATCGTAGAGTGGCCAGACGGAAGCCACTCTTTAGTAAAAAGCACATGGCAGCCCGCCTGGAGTTTGCCAAAATGCACTGAAGGACTCTCATACCATGGGAAACAAAACTTTCTGGTCTTATGAGACAAAGATTGAACTCTTTGGTGTGAATGCCAGGTATCATGTTTGGAGGAAACCAGGCACCGCTCATCACCAGGCCAATACCATCCATGGTGGTGGCAGCATCATGCTGTGGGGATGTTTTTCAGCAGCAGGGACTGGGAAACTAGTCAGGATAGAGGGATAGATGAATGCAGCAATGTACAGAGACATCCTGGATGAAAACCTGCTCCAGAGCGCTCTTGACCTCAGACTGGGGCGATGGTTCATCTTTCCACAGGACAATGACCCTAAGCACACAGCTATCAAAGGAGTGGCTTCAGGACAACTCTGTGAATGTCCTTGAGTGACCCAGCCAGAGCCCAGACTTGGATCAGATTGAACATCTCTGGAGAGATCTGAAAATGGCTGTGCACCGACGCTTCCCATCCAACCTGATGGAGCTTGAGAGGTGCTGCAAAGAGGAATGGGCGATACTGCCCAAACATACAGTAGGTGTGCCAAGCTTATAGCATCATATTAAAAAAGACTTGAGGCTGTAATTGCTGCCAAAGGTGCATCAACAAAGTGTTGAGCAAAGGCTGTGAATACTTATGTACATGTGATTCCATATTTTTTTATTTTTGATAAATTTGCAAAAATCTCAAAAATACTTTTTTAACATTGTCATTATGGGGTATTGTGTTAGAATTTGGAGGAAAAAATTATTTATTCCATTTTGAAATAAGGCTGTAACATAACAAAATGTGGAAAAAGTAAAGCGCTGTGAATACTTTCCAGATGCACTGTATATTTTAGTGATGTTCGTTAACTTATCCTGTAGCCAGGGTACTGTAGGTGAGTTAATTGCTGTTATGTGTGTTTAGAAACTGGTAGTATCCGATATATGCAACACAAAAGAAATGTTCAATTAATACAGAGGTCAAAAGTTTGCTATTGTCAAAAGTAAAAGTTTACAGCTAGTAACATTTTGTTCATTTTGTTATTTTATTATGTAAATTGGTGACAGCTATTTTGTTCTTTGCATCTATTACTTTGCATGTTAAGAATAGAATTAGATATACACAATTGTGCTGCATATATTTCAATTCTTTTCAGTGTTAGTTTAGAAAGCCAGAGAAAGCAAGGCAGTAAAAGACATGACAAGTGGATTAAGAATGCTATGTGCTCATTTTATATTCAGGATTATTAGGAATTATTCATAGATACAGTGCTGTATTTCAAGCAAATAATACATTTTATTTTCAAGTGAGTTGTAAAATTGCACCCTTAATTTCCATATATAATTTGCTATTGTTCTTGGGAAATACTCTCTATTATACAAGCATATTTTACAGTCTCTATGAAGTTCCATTAGTTTAGTAGCTTCCATTGCTTGGCTAGATTTGTGTGTAAAATTGAATAAATGAGAACTCTAAGGAGTGTGTGCGTTCAGCTTACTTGGATGAAAAGACAACTACTTAACAAGCCCATTTTATCTTTGTGAAGTTAACGTCCCCCTGAGTTACCAATCATCTTAAGCATTTTTTTGACAGTTCCACTGTGACTTTTCTGTGACTCATAGGAATCAGCTTTATCCATGAAATATGAAAGACCACCAGAGGTTTTTAAATATCATAATCATGAATGTAAATGACTACATTTTGTGTGTTAATCTCTTATGCGAACGTTACATCGGGAATGTCACTGGAGGTGTATGATCTGTAAACTGCTGAGGATAAGCTCTTCTTTGGATTATTAACTAGATACGCATTGCACTGTATATTTCCAGAAAGAGACACATTCACTTTAATCCCGTAACATCAAAATGTCAATGTCGCGCATAAATTGCTCTCCTTTTTAACACAATATTTATGCCAGATGATGTCTGCTAAATGGGTCAGTCCTATACAAACTACATTCCTTTGTACGAATATAAAATACACCAGCTCTGAAGCTTTCTCAACTTTATTTTACTGGAGTGATATTTATATAATAAGTGTACATAATATACAAGAATTATCTCAATGTCTGCAGTTAAATTATTCTGTCCTCTAGTCACAAAAGATGACCTTGTGTCTGTTGTGTAAATCTCTTACCGTCAGTTACCTAGAGACATTTTTTTATTTACCACAAAGACATTTAAATGATTAAGGATTTCAAGTAATCATGTATTTTGTAAGAGACAAGCCTACTTAGACTTGTCTTTTCTGAGAATAACATAATCCCATACATGTCTCTTTATTTCTGATATTATATTGATTTCCTCCCACATACGTTCATCACTACCCTTTATCCTCACATTCCACAATTTGGCGAAAGTGTCCAAACAGAGATCAGAAAGGCAGCATAAAATATAAATAGTGACTGAAGCTACAAAGGAAAAAGATTTGCAACATACAGCAGTATATTTATATTTTCTATGTTTATTTAAGTGTAATGCACTGTGATGGCAGGTTATCTGTAGAAAGTGGATGTGTAGCTATAGTGCAGTATTGATAAAGATAAATTGCTTTGGCTAACTGCGAGGGTAGTGTTTTGCTAAGATTAAGATGGATATTAGGGTGAATATAAAAGCGTGTGAACATGGTCTGAGTTGTTAGTGAGATGATCTAGAAAAAAATGTAATGAGTGGTTATATAGAATACATTGAGGGTGGGTGCAACCATAATGATTTCCTGAATTTCCTGGGTTCATAAAAGTATTTCCTGGGTTCCTGGGTTCTCACTGTTTTAAATTAAACACACACCTTATTGCATACTCACATACTTTTGCACTCTTTCCTCTGAACTGACTGGATATGAGGGTGGGATCCGGCACTACTCATCACTAGACACTGAGACTCGTGAGTCAGTTGAAAGGAAACAGGGCCAATAAGACATGATCTTCATAGAAACACATCAGTTTGGCCTCAGCACCACCTTTTTACTTGCTATTCATACCCTCCACATAGTGCCCACCTCGCTATGAAGCGAGCAGAATGCAGTAGGTGTTTGGGGTCCAGGGGTCTCCCAGAAAATTTGCGAATCTCTTGTACATTCTAGGAGAGCACTTTGTTGGCAGGGCCGTCTTTTCGTATGGGCTCAATGGGCTCTTGCCCAAGGGCCCCAGGAGTATAAGGGCCCTAGGCTGATAGCTGAGCGTCCCCTCTTTCCAGGGGTACCAGATTTTTGAAAATCGGACCTGGGGAACCAGAGATATCCGACTTGAAAGCAGTGGTCCCAATCCAAACCTGTTAATTGCTCCTCCCAGCCACATATCTCGGGTTCTGTCTGACTTTTTCTGAGGGTATACTCCAAAAGCTGAGACTCTCCACTTTCTGTGGACACTGGCAGCTTGTCTCTATTATGGCCAGAACCAGAGATATCAGCCTTCAAGCATCTGGTCCCTGCTCCAGCTCCAGACGCCGAATATGCAGTTTTGGATTTTCATTGGTGGATTGCTCTGGTTCCTGAACTCTGATCCCCAAGTCCTCGGAACCTTCTGAAAGGTGAGACTCTCTAGTTTTTTAAACCCATTCAAAGCTAAGAAATACATTTTCAGGAACTTGAGATATCTGCAGCCAGGCAAGCTGCTCTCCAACCAGAAAAGTATAAATATTAAGCCCACTCCACTATTAACCCCTCCCCTACGTATTAAACACCCCCTACAACCCTGGAAGTCATGTACCGGAGCTTCTTCATTCAGCCCAATGCCCCCTTTTACAGTTTAGCCCCATCTGTGCATTAAAGGAGTAATTAGCAGAAATTACTGTTCCAGGTCCTGCATGCTGAGCGGAAGATAGAACACCCACTACGGCCCGCGGGACATCAAAGCTGCCGCTGCTAGCACCCCCCACCCCTACTGCTGGAGGATGGGTAGGGGGCCCAGTGCATTTCTGTGCCCAGGGGTCTACACTGCTGTTAAGATGGCCCTGTTTGTTGGGTGATAACTGGGTGACTAAAACTCAGCCTTATGCTGGGTACAAAAGGACAGATATATTGCAAGCCTGTCGGCGGGTGTGTACCCCGCTATGTCTGTAAATGGTGCCGTTGACAGACATATCATGTCAGCCCTTCAGCACAGTCGATGCCCGATACACAGATATATTGGCGCATCTGGCTGTGTGTATGATACACTTGCTGGTGACTGAGATCTCAACTGTGTGGGCACATTTAAATGTGCATGCACTTACCAACCATTAGCTAGGCCCGTCTGCCAGATATGTACCCAGCTTAACTGTATTATTACCGCTCTTCTGTGTCAGTTATAGGCTGGGAGGGGGATGATGGACTGTGATGCTGGGGTTTGCTTGGGGTGTCTATTACCTTTCCAAAGTCAATGTGTATACAACAGCACCATTTTCTCCTGTTTTACATACCTTTCTCTCAGAACACTATTTCAGAAAAAAGGACAAAGGGAATGGGGAAAACTTCTGCACCAGTCAAAAGGTTGGTCATGTGTTTTTATGATATAATGTAAACCCCATTAATACATGTATTGTGGTGTTGATTCACTATCATATGTTGGGGGTGCCGCCATAGACAATAAGGTTGAAGACACGAAAAGGGACAGGAAAGATTGTCTCTTAGTTGGCGCACAGAAGGAAAAAAGATGATTTAATCTAAAATATAACTTTTATTAGTAATCAGTTAAAATAGATGTGAAATGTATATGAAAAAATATTTTATTAATAAAAGATATTATATCTGTTGAGGATATTCACTGTGTCACTTGTTTTATTTCCATTTGTGTTATTGTTCTGAGGGTCCAGGTCACTCGTAGTAATCTGATAATTTCAATATAAGCATATATCCACCAATGGTTGTGATTTATTAGATAGTGTGTCACACACCAGGGGACCTGAGAAAAAACTTGTGTGGAGTGTATGATTTTGTTACGTTAAGATCTCCTTGTCACACTTTTAATGTGGTATCTTGTAATATGATGCACTTATTTGTGCAATATCATCTGTCCAACACCCCCGTCCTGTGATTTCTCATACAGGGTTATTGCTTGCCTATTCGTATTATTAGGCTAAGGTATTGAGGTATAGACACTGTAATAGATTGAATCATACAATGTTGCGGTCCCCTTTTGAATTGACACAACTCTCTGACAATTTACTTCTCTCCTGTAGTAAGGAGGTTCGTGGATATAGTGAGATGAATTGATATATATTATGTTTTATAATCAGTGGGATAAATTAATATATATTATGCTTTGTATTCAGCATCATACATATGTCTTTATAGTTTTATCCCTTTGTAATAAAGAGCCATTGAGGGTAAGGGGTAACCACAATATTTTATATCATGTAACTGAGAATTATACACGTGTGTGTATGTGTTAAATCCCTTCACACCTATGTCGTCTGATTTGACATACGATGTTAATATTATAATTAATTTCTCATATGTTTCTCATAAAATGAAGGTACGAAGCCACTGAGATATATGACATATGTTATTTCTACATGTATTCGTCCGGCCGTACACAGTTTGCAGTGGTTTTTATTACGCGTGTTATCACTTAGCCGCGGTCAGGGTGTTATTGCAGCAGCTGTTTAAATTGCTGATTCCCCCCTAGGTTCGTTGCTGAGGGGATCAGTGCTTATTCTGTTGCAGGTGTTATAATTTAACCGCCATTGGTGTATGCCTGCAACAGCTGTTCTGCTTGCGAGTGTGTACTATACAGATTCCCCCGCGTCTGACGTTAGTGGTACCCGTACTTATTTTATTGCGGGTGTTATAATTCCCATCAGTGTGTCACTGCCAGCTGTTTTGGGTGTGATTTATGCTGTTTTTCACCAAATTCAATACTGACACTATGTACGTCTGTGGCGCGTGCATAGGTTCTACTGTCCGACCCTGTGGCTCTCTCAGTTAATCAGCACCTCACTGTAGCACCTGCTGATATATATGTGATACCTGTTGTGTGGGTTTTAACAGATCTATTGCTAGCAATATGCATGCACTATTCCTTGCTACATGTATGTGGTTCTCTTAATAGCTCTCTCTGCTCCCTCCTTATCTGGCTTGGTTATAGTTCTATCAATACGAGTGATCCTATTTCTATATCACATATTCATTGACTGCATTATATTTAAACAAGTGATTTCAACATTTTTAGTGAATAAAACAGGCAATTTGATGCCGCTCTGAAATGCCACCTATTCCTCTTTCACATATTCAATAGCTATATTGCATTTAAATAGGTAGTTTCAGCATTTTCAATAACATAAGGCAGGCAAATTCATGCCGCTTTGAAACGCCACCAACGTGCACGTTTCACATCAGCTTCCTCAGGGCAAACACGATTGTCCTAACGAGGATGGCTATAAAGGAGAGATCAGCCAATCATTTCAAATCGGCATGACGTGTCATATAATCACGTGACACGTCCTCCTTGCCCGTACCCATACTAATCCCGTGATTAGGAATACATAACTGTTTAGCTTGAACGTATAGGTATCAAAAATGGGATACCTATTATATCCAAAACACCAAAACGGGGATAAAAGTAATTTCCTGCTGTGATTTCGAAAATAAATTACTTAGGAGCTTAGCAGAGTTTTTGGGGGATTTATGATGAAATTGGAAAATTGCATTATTTGTTTTGAGAGATGTCGAATATTGTATATTGTATGTAGGTTCCTATGTTTGATCTAATTCGCCACATAAAAGGAAGGGGAGATAGATGGAAAAAGGATATCTATGAAGCAATTTTTCAATTGTTACATATTATAAATTAGTGTTCAGTCATAATTGACATCATATGTGTGTGCTAATGTGATGTGGGATATACGTGACTAAATGTAATGAATATGTGACAGGATTCGTGCCTAGTGAGAATGCTGGTGTGATAAGTGTAAGATTTATTAGAGATGTGATAATGATAAGTCTTCTGCAATATGTTAAATATGTGATATGAACATAATAAAATATGTTGAAGTGTGTAAGGTGACAATAAATTAAACGAGAATGATGTGATTGGTGACTTGGTGTTCCGTGAAAAGTACATAGGTGCGTTTCTCACGCACCCCATGTATTAGTGAAAAACGTGTAAATAAAATTGAAAAAAAGAGAGTGTTGTATAAATGGATGAATTGTGTATATAATTATATATGGAGTGGTGGTTACTATATACAGGATATCTGCTCCTGTTATATACTGGATTATCAATACTTGTCATTCCCTTATTGTCTGTTAATGTATGCCTTCCTATAATCGAAATCGCATCATTCCCCTTCATATGCATAACTCATTAAGATCCTTCAAATTTCTACACTATATACAAATGTCTTTCTGATGTATCTCTAAGTGGGTGTGTGAGTATTTTGAGGTACAAAGTAATTTCATCATCTCCAAAAACTCTATCTGCATCCTACCTCATAATCATTTGACCTCTCATGTACTATCTGGTATTAGTAATTATATGCACACGTGGGGTCACACCTAAATATGCCTGCATGCGGGTATTGGAAATGTGTGCCACTCTCATATGGAAGATTCCAAGTGGTCTTAGGCATGTGTGCAATTGAATTCCACAGGTAAGTGTAATTTAGATATTTTTCTGTTATGTCCAATGATCATTCTGATATATCTCTGAGTAAATATTTCAGAGTAAGGGGCCATTTCATCACTCCTGGGGATTGTATGTGTATCCCATCACATGACAATTTGACCACTGCTGTACTGTCTAATATGGCTTCTTATATGCGCGTATAAGATCAAAATTAAATGTACCTGCATATGGGTGGTGGGAATGGGTAGGTGTCGCTCTCATATGGAAGATTCCAGATGATTTTGGATATACATGCAGGTAAGTTTCACGGGTAAGTATACTACAGGTATTATGATATGGCACTATTTCAGTATGGTTCCTGCTTTTACAAAAAAGGTAAGTAACTATTATTTTCATTTAGTCCTTTTGGGTATTGGCAGCCCATCAAAAAGATCATTTTACTCTCAAATCTGAGAAGATCTCCATCTATATCACCTCCTCGAATGTTTGATTCGAAGTGTCTCATACCAAAGGCCTGGAGGCCCTTTGGGATCCCATTATGAAATTGTAGAAAATGACTGGCTACTGGAGTCAGAGCTTTAAATTTCAATTTATCCTGCCTGGCATTTCTGATACTGCCAATATGCTCCAGCAGTCTTACTTTTAAGGGTCTGATTGTCTTTCCGATGTAGATTAGATTGCAGGGGCATATCAGTTCGTATACCACCCCTGTCGTGGTACAGTCAATATAACTGTTGATCTCCCATTTTCTGCCATACCTGTCCCTGTAATCTGTTTTAGGGATCATGTATTGGCAAGCTCTGCATTGTCTGCAGCAAAAGGATCCTTTCTTTTGATGTAGGGGTTTCTTTATCGATGGTAGATGACTTCTCACCAGATGATCCTTCAAATTGCGTGATCTTCTCCAACTGATTTGGACCTTATTCGGTAAGATCTCGTTCAGATCGTCGTCTGTCTTTAGGACTGACCAATGGTTCTGAAGGATAGTGTTAATTTCACGCCATTTGTTGTTAAAAGTGCCTATAAAACGGACTGGCTCATCTCTTGCAATTTTGGGTTTAGGGACGAGTAGGGATTCTCTGGAGTATGTTTTAATATCTCGTTTGGCTGTTTTCAAAGTCCTATTGCTGTATCCCCTCTGTTTCAACCTATCAACCAGCTGTTGTTCTCTGATGGCAAAGTTAGTTGGTTCTGAACAGTTCCTCTTAATGCGTAATAATTCGCCCTTTGGTATTCCTTTGATGGTTGTGGGCAAATGTGAGCTCTCAGCATGAAGAATACTATTAGTAGCCGTTTTTTTCCTGAAAGTGTCAGTGGAAATTGAGCCATCACTATTTATGTTTATAGTGAGGTCCAGAAAATTAATGGTTTCTTGACTCATTGCACCTGTGAGTTTCAGGTTCAGATCGTTGGTGTTGAGTATGATTATGAATCTTCCAATAGATTCTGATCCCCATCCCAAAGGATGAGGACGTCATCTATGTATCTGAGATACAATAAAATGTGATCAGTGTATTTTGCATAATCATCCTGAAAGACCATCTCCCTCTCCCACCATCCCAGGTAGAGGCCAGCATATGTGGGGGCACAAGCCGTCCCCATAGCTGTGCCTCTAACCTGGAGATAGTATCGTTCGTTACATGTAAAGTAATTTTTCGTTAGTATGAACTCAAGTAGGGAGAGGAGGAATGTGTTCAACTCATGTTGTATGTTCATGTCAAGAAATTTTTTTATTGCACTGATACCTTTCATGTGATCTATGCTGGTATATAGGCTCTCGACATCATATGTCGCTAGCCACGTACCCGGGGTCACAGTGATGTTCTGAATTCGGTTGAGAACATCCATGGTGTCCCTGACATAGGAAGGTAAGGCCAAGACAAAGTGTCGTAAATATTGATCCACATAAATACTGGCCTTTTCAGTCAAACTTCCCATACCAGAGACAATTGGTCTCCCGGGTGGGTTGACCTCGTTCTTGTGGACTTTGGGGAGTAAGTATAGGGTTGGGACTGTGGGTTTCTCTGTCTGCAAAAATTCAAAGTCTTTTTTGGAAATAATACCTTGAGTTAATGCTTGCGTGATGATGTTATTATACTGAATCTGAAAGTTTGATGTTGGGTTAAAGGTCAGAGGTTTGTAACAGGAACGATCTCTTAGTTGCTTATTCAGTTCCTTTACATAAAGGATTCTGGGCCATAAGACCACATTGCCCCCCTTATCCGAGGGTTTAATAATGGTGTCCTGCCACTCGGAAATGTCTTTTAGGGCGGATCTTTCATCCCTTGTGAGATTATCATTCCGCACTTGATGAAAGTTATGTTCTTCAAACAACTTATCTAAATCTTTAGATACCAAGTCTAGATATACTTTGACTGGCGGACAGATTTTGACATCCGGAAAAAAGGTTGACTTCTTTTTGATTTTAGATGCATCATATGGTTGTAACTCATGCAAGTCTGTTTCATTGTCAGTATGCAAGTCTTCCAACATCCTTAATATGGATTGATCTTCATCGGAAGATATCGTGACAAGAGAGGGCTCTTGTGAGGAATTGATTTGACCAGGGAGGGATTCCCTGCACTTGAAGAATTTCTTTAGTAATATTTTGCGAGTAAAGAGATGAAGATCCTTCTCACACTCAAAGCGATCAGGTTTAGTCACAGGGGAGAAGGAGAGACCTTTGGATAGGAGAGAAACCTGATTGGGTGTTAATATTCTTTCTGTCAGGTTGATGATACGTAAATCATCGTCTGTTACTTCCTGTATCTTCTCTGTTCCCTGGGTTCTTCTCTCCAATCCCGCATGTCTCTCTTTCTTCTTTCTCCCCCTCCCCCTCCTGATCTTATATTTCCTCGGCCTATACCCTCCCGGAGTTCTTTCGGAGTTCTCTCTAAAAAATTATTTCTACTCCGTTCCTTATTGAACATACTGATGGTACCTTCCCCTTCTGATGAATCAACATCAGAGGTTGTATAATTCAATGTGCTGTTCGTTCTCTCTCTTGTTGCATAAGATTTCCATTTGTATGCTCTGTTTTGTGCAAAGTCTGTTATATCTCTGTGTAGTTTCCTACGTTTTCTCTCAATAATAACTTTTTCCACTTCCTCGATCTCTTTTTTGTATTTGTTGTATGTTGTCTGGAATTTTTCCACTGTCTCAAACTTCTTCAGCCTCTCTCCCAAATCTGTAATCTCTTGTGTATATTTATTAAGTAGGATCTCATCATGTTTGATGAGGATCCTAATCAGTTCTTTCGAACACTGTGTAAGAACGGTCTCCCATTCTTTTTGTGATCCAAATTGGCCAATTCAAAGGCCGGAAAAACCCTTGGTCTTAAACCACGGGGGGTTACATTGTTCTTAAGGTAGTTGTCAAATGTGGTCTTGTTCCACCACGTTTTACTCTGTTTAATCAGAGTCTGTTTTAATATGTAGAGATCCTCTGTCCAGTCCCTATGTAGTGGGTCATTTGATGTTACATCCTCATTCATTAACATATCTACCCCAGTGATAAGTCTCTCTCGTCTGTCATCCAGGTCTTTGGTTAAATTAAATGTTGCCATCCTTAATGAAAGGTCTATGATCGTGTTTATTGATTATCGTATAATTGTCATACAGTTTGATGCTTATATTGCTGTTTTGCTGTGCTAGAAGATTGAAAGGTTGGATAACCAACTTGTTCAATGGTTTCAGAAAAAAGGACAAAGGGAATGGGGAAAACTTCTGCACCAGTCAAAAGGTTGGTCATGTGTTTTTATGATATAATGTAAACCCCATTAATACATGTATTGTGGTGTTGATTCACTATCATATGTTGGGGGTGCCGCCATAGACAATAAGGTTGAAGACACGAAAAGTGACAGGAAAGATTGTCTCTTAGTTGGCGCACAGAAGGAAAAAAGATGATTTAATCTAAAATATAACTTTTATTAGTAATCAGTTAAAATAGATGTGAAATGTATATGAAAAAATATTTTATTAATAAAAGATATTATATCTGTTGAGGATATTCACTGTGTCACTTGTTTTATTTCCATTTGTGTTATTGTTCTGAGGGTCCAGGTCACTCGTAGTAATCTGATAATTTCAATATAAGCATATATCCACCAATGGTTGTGATTTATTAGATAGTGTGTCACACACCAGGGGACCTGAGAAAAAACTTGTGTGGAGTGTATGATTTTGTTACGTTAAGATCTCCTTGTCACACTTTTAATGTGGTATCTTGTAATATGATGCACTTATTTGTGCAATATCATCTGTCCAACACCCCCGTCCTGTGATTTCTCATACAGGGTTATTGCTTGCCTATTCGTATTATTAGGCTAAGGTATTGAGGTATAGACACTGTAATAGATTGAATCATACAATGTTGCGGTCCCCTTTTGAATTGACACAACTCTCTGACTATTTACTTCTCTCCTGTAGTAGGGAGGTTCGTGGATATAGTGAGATGAATTGATATATATTATGTTTTATAATCAGTGGGATAAATTAATATATATTATGCTTTGTATTCAGCATCATACATATGTCTTTATAGTTTTATCCCTTTGTAATAAAGAGCCATTGAGGGTAAGGGGTAACCACAATATTTTATATCATGTAACTGAGAATTATACACGTGTGTGTATGTGTTAAATCCCTTCACACCTATGTCGTCTGATTTGACATACGATGTTAATATTATAATTAATTTCTCATATGTTTCTCATAAAATGAAGGTACGAAGCCACTGAGATATATGACATATGTTATTTCTACATGTATTCATCCGGCCGTACACAGTTTGCAGTGGTTTTTATTACGCGTGTTATCACTTAGCCGCGGTCAGGGTGTTATTGCAGCAGCTGTTTAAATTGCTGATTCCCCCCTAGGTTCGTTGCTGAGGGGATCAGTGCTTATTCTGTTGCAGGTGTTATAATTTAACCGCCATTGGTGTATGCCTGCAACAGCTGTTCTGCTTGCGAGTGTGTACTATACAGATTCCCCCGCGTCTGACGTTAGTGGTACCCGTACTTATTTTATTGCGGGTGTTATAATTCCCATCAGTGTGTCACTGCCAGCTGTTTTGGGTGTGATTTATGCTGTTTTTCACCAAATTCAATACTGACACTATGTACGTCTGTGGCGCGTGCATAGGTTCTACTGTCCGACCCTGTGGCTCTCTCAGTTAATCAGCACCTCACTGTAGCACCTGCTGATATATATGTGATACCTGTTGTGTGGGTTTAACAGATCTATTGCTAGCAATATGCATGCACTATTCCTTGCTACATGTATGTGGTTCTCTTAATAGCTCTCTCTGCTCCCTCCTTATCTGGCTTGGTTATAGTTCTATCAATACGAGTGATCCTATTTCTATATCACATATTCATTGACTGCATTATATTTAAACAAGTGATTTCAACATTTTTAGTGAATAAAACAGGCCATTTGATGCCGCTCTGAAATGCCACCTATTCCTCTTTCACATATTCAATAGCTATATTGCATTTAAATAGGTAGTTTCAGCATTTTCATTAACATAAGGCAGGCAAATTCATGCCGCTTTGAAACGCCACCAACGTGCACGTTTCACATCAGCTTCCTCAGGGCAAACACGATTGTCCTAACGAGGATGGCTATAAAGGAGAGATCAGCCAATCATTTCAAATCGGCATGACGTGTCATATAATCACGTGACACGTCCTCCTTGCCCGTACCCATACTAATCCCGTGATTAGGAATACATAACTGTTTAGCTTGAACGTATAGGTATCAAAAATGGGATACCTATTATATCCAAAACACCAAAACGGGGATAAAAGTAATTTCCTGCTGTGATTTCGAAAATAAATTACTTAGGAGCTTAGCAGAGTTTTTGGGGGATTTATGATGAAATTGGAAAATTGCATTATTTGTTTTGAGAGATGTCGAATATTGTATATTGTATGTAGGTTCCTATGTTTGATCTAATTCGCCACATAAAAGGAAGGGGAGATAGATGGAAAAAGGATATCTATGAAGCAATTTTTCAATTGTTACATATTATAAATTAGTGTTCAGTCATAATTGACATCATATGTGTGTGCTAATGTGATGTGGGATATACGTGACTAAATGTAATGAATATGTGACAGGATTCGTGCCTAGTGAGAATGCTGGTGTGATAAGTGTAAGATTTATTAGAGATGTGATAATGATAAGTCTTCTGCAATATGTTAAATATGTGATATGAACATAATAAAATATGTTGAAGTGTGTAAGGTGACAATAAATTAAACGAGAATGATGTGATTGGTGACTTGGTGTTCCGTGAAAAGTACATAGGTGCGTTTCTCACGCACCCCATGTATTAGTGAAAAACGTGTAAATAAAATTGAAAAAAAGAGAGTGTTGTATAAATGGATGAATTGTGTATATAATTATATATGGAGTGGTGGTTACTATATACAGGATATCTGCTCCTGTTATATACTGGATTATCAATACTTGTCATTCCCTTATTGTCTGTTAATGTATGCCTTCCTATAATCGAAATCGCATCATTCCCCTTCATATGCATAACTCATTAAGATCCTTCAAATTTCTACACTATATACAAATGTCTTTCTGATGTATCTCTAAGTGGGTGTGTGGGTATTTTGAGGTACAAAGTAATTTCATCATCTCCAAAAACTCTATCTGCATCCTACCTCATAATCATTTGACCTCTCATGTACTATCTGGTATTAGTAATTATATGCACACGTGGGGTCACACCTAAATATGCCTGCATGCGGGTATTGGAAATGTGTGCCACTCTCATATGGAAGATTCCAAGTGGTCTTAGGCATGTGTGCAATTGAATTCCACAGGTAAGTGTAATTTAGATATTTTTCTGTTATGTCCAATGATCATTCTGATATATCTCTGAGTAAATATTTCAGAGTAAGGGGCCATTTCATCACTCCTGGGGATTGTATGTGTATCCCATCACATGACAATTTGACCACTGCTGTACTGTCTAATATGGCTTCTTATATGCACGTATAAGATCAAAATTAAATGTACCTGCATATGGGTGGTGGGAATGGGTAGGTGTCGCTCTCATATGGAAGATTCCAGATGATTTTGGATATACATGCAGGTAAGTTTCACGGGTAAGTATACTACAGGTATTATGATATGGCACTATTTCAGTATGGTTCCTGCTTTTACAAAAAAGGTAAGTAACTATTATTTTCATTTAGTCCTTTTGGGTATTGGCAGCCCATCAAAAAGATCATTTTACTCTCAAATCTGAGAAGATCTCCATCTATATCACCTCCTCGAATGTTTGATTCGAAGTGTCTCATACCAAAGGCCTGGAGGCCCTTTGGGATCCCATTATGAAATTGTAGAAAATGACTGGCTACTGGAGTCAGAGCTTTAAATTTCAATTTATCCTGCCTGGCATTTCTGATACTGCCAATATGCTCCAGCAGTCTTACTTTTAAGGGTCTGATTGTCTTTCCGATGTAGATTAGATTGCAGGGGCATATCAGTTCGTATACCACCCCTGTCGTGGTACAGTCAATATAACTGTTGATCTCCCATTTTCTGCCATACTTGTCCCTGTAATCTGTTTTAGGGATCATGTATTGGCAAGCTCTGCATTGTCTGCAGCAAAAGGATCCTTTCTTTTGATGTAGGGGTTTCTTTATCGATGGTAGATGACTTCTCACCAGATGATCCTTCAAATTGCGTGATCTTCTCCAACTGATTTGGACCTTATTCGGTAAGATCTCGTTCAGATCGTCGTCTGTCTTTAGGACTGACCAATGGTTCTGAAGGATAGTGTTAATTTCACGCCATTTGTTGTTAAAAGTGCCTATAAAACGGACTGGCTCATCTCTTGCAATTTTGGGTTTAGGGACGAGTAGGGATTCTCTGGAGTATGTTTTAATATCTCGTTTGGCTGTTTTCAAAGTCCTATTGCTGTATCCCCTCTGTTTCAACCTATCAACCAGCTGTTGTTCTCTGATGGCAAAGTTAGTTGGTTCTGAACAGTTCCTCTTAATGCGTAATAATTCGCCCTTTGGTATTCCTTTGATGGTTGTGGGCAAATGTGAGCTCTCAGCATGAAGAATACTATTAGTAGCCGTTTTTTTCCTGAAAGTGTCAGTGGAAATTGAGCCATCACTATTTATGTTTATAGTGAGGTCCAGAAAATTAATGGTTTCTTGACTCATTGCACCTGTGAGTTTCAGGTTCAGATCGTTGGTGTTGAGTATGATTATGAACTCTTCCAATAGATTCTGATCCCCATCCCAAAGGATGAGGACGTCATCTATGTATCTGAGATACAATAAAATGTGATCCGTGTATTTTGCATAAACATCCTGAAAGACCATCTCCCTCTCCCACCATCCCAGGTAGAGGCCAGCATATGTGGGGGCACAAGCCGTCCCCATAGCTGTGCCTCTAACCTGGAGATAGTGTCGTTCGTTACATGTAAAGTAATTTTTCGTTAGTATGAACTCAAGTAGGGAGAGGAGGAATGTGTTCAACTCATGTTGTATGTTCATGTCAAGGAAAAATTTTATTACACTGATACCTTTCATGTGATCTATGCTGGTATATAGGCTCTCGACATCATATGTCGCTAGCCACGTACCCGGGGTCACAGTGATGTTCTGAATTCGGTTGAGAACATCCATGGTGTCCCTGACATAGGAAGGTA
The DNA here is from genome assembly GCF_028390025.1 of Pseudophryne corroboree. Lineage (NCBI taxonomy): Eukaryota > Metazoa > Chordata > Amphibia > Anura > Myobatrachidae > Pseudophryne > Pseudophryne corroboree. The sequence continues at coordinate 225,561,741 of NC_086444.1, read as the reverse complement.
AGGCCAAGACAAAGTGTCGTAAATATTGATCCACATAAATACTGGCCTTTTCAGTCAAACTTCCCATACCAGAGACAATTGGTCTCCCGGGTGGGTTGACCTCGTTCTTGTGGACTTTGGGGAGTAAGTATAGGGTTGGGACAGTGGGTTTCTCTGTCTGCAAAAATTCAAAGTCTTTTTTGGAAATAATACCTTGAGTTAATGCTTGCGTGATGATGTTATTATACTGAATCTGAAAGTTTGATGTTGGGTTAAAGGTCAGAGGTTTGTAACAGGAACGATCTCTTAGTTGCTTATTCAGTTCCTTTACATAAAGGATTCTGGGCCATAAGACCACATTGCCCCCCTTATCCGAGGGTTTAATAATGGTGTCCTGCCACTCGGAAATGTCTTTTAGGGCGGATCTTTCATCCCTTGTGAGATTATCATTCCGCACTTGATGAAAGTTATGTTCTTCAAACAACTTATCTAAATCTTTAGATACCAAGTCTAGATATACTTTGACTGGCGGACAGATTTTGACATCCGGAAAAAAGGTTGACTTCTTTTTGATTTTAGATGCATCATATGGTTGTAACTCATGCAAGTCTGTTTCATTGTCAGTATGCAAGTCTTCCAACATCCTTAATATGGATTGATCTTCATCGGAAGATATCGTGACAAGAGAGGGCTCTTGTGAGGAATTCATTTGACCAGGGAGGGATTCCCTGCACTTGAAGAATTTCTTTAGTAATATTTTGCGAGTAAAGAGATGAAGATCCTTCTCACGCTCAAAGCGATCAGGTTTAGTCACAGGGGAGAAGGAGAGACCTTTGGATAGGAGAGAAACCTGATTGGGTGTTAATATTCTTTCTGTCAGGTTGATGATACGTAAATCATCGTCTGTTACTTCCTGTATCTTCTCTGTTCCCTGGGTTCTTCTCTCCAATCCCGCATGTCTCTCTTTCTTCTTTCTCCCCCTCCCCCTCCTGATCTTATATTTCCTCGGCCTATACCCTCCCGGAGTTCTTTCGGAGTTCTCTCTGAAAAATTATTTCTACTCCGTTCCTTATTGAACATACTGATGGTACCTTCCCCTTCTGATGAATCAACATCAGAGGTTGTATAATTCAATGTGCTGTTCGTTCTCTCTCTTGTTGCATAAGATTTCCATTTGTATGCTCTGTTTTGTGCAAAGTCTGTTATATCTCTGTGTAGTTTCCTACGTTTTCTCTCAATAATAACTTTTTCCACTTCCTCGATCTCTTTTTTGTATTTGTTGTATGTTGTCTGGAATTTTTCCACTGTCTCAAACTTCTTCAGCCTCTCTCCCAAATCTGTAATCTCTTGTGTATATTTATTAAGTAGGATCTCATCATGTTTGATGAGGATCCTAATCAGTTCTTTCGAACACTGTGTAAGAACGGTCTCCCATTCTTTTTGTAGATCCAAATTGGCCAATTCAAAGGCCGGAAAAACCCTTGGTCTTAAACCACGGGGGGTTACATTGTTCTTAAGGTAGTTGTCAAATGTGGTCTTGTTCCACCACGTTTTACTCTGTTTAATCAGAGTCTGTTTTAATATGTAGAGATCCTCTGTCCAGTCCCTATGTAGTGGGTCATTTGATGTTACATCCTCATTCATTAACATATCTACCCCAGTGATAAGTCTCTCTCGTCTGTCATCCAGGTCTTTGGTTAAATTAAATGTTGCCATCCTTAATGAAAGGTCTATGATCGTGTTTATTGATTATCGTATAATTGTCATACAGTTTGATGCTTATATTGCTGTTTTGTTGTGCTAGAAGATTGAAAGGTTGGATAACCAACTTGTTCAATGGTTTCAGAAAAAAGGACAAAGGGAATGGGGAAAACTTCTGCACCAGTCAAAAGGTTGGTCATGTGTTTTTATGATATAATGTAAACCCCATTAATACATGTATTGTGGTGTTGATTCACTATCATATGTTGGGGGTGCCGCCATAGACAATAAGGTTGAAGACACGAAAAGGGACAGGAAAGATTGTCTCTTAGTTGGCGCACAGAAGGAAAAAAGATGATTTAATCTAAAATATAACTTTTATTAGTAATCAGTTAAAATAGATGTGAAATGTATATGAAAAAATATTTTATTAATAAAAGATATTATATCTGTTGAGGATATTCACTGTGTCACTTGTTTTATTTCCATTTGTGTTATTGTTCTGAGGGTCCAGGTCACTCGTAGTAATCTGATAATTTCAATATAAGCATATATCCACCAATGGTTGTGATTTATTAGATAGTGTGTCACACACCAGGGGACCTGAGAAAAAACTTGTGTGGAGTGTATGATTTTGTTACGTTAAGATCTCCTTGTCACACTTTTAATGTGGTATCTTGTAATATGATGCACTTATTTGTGCAATATCATCTGTCCAACACCCCCGTCCTGTGATTTCTCATACAGGGTTATTGCTTGCCTATTCGTATTATTAGGCTAAGGTATTGAGGTAAAGACACTGTAATAGATTGAATCATACAATGTTGCGGTCCCCTTTTGAATTGACACAACTCTCTGACTATTTACTTCTCTCCTGTAGTAAGGAGGTTCGTGGATATAGTGAGATGAATTGATATATATTATGTTTTATAATCAGTGGGATAAATTAATATATATTATGCTTTGTATTCAGCATCATACATATGTCTTTATAGTTTTATCCCTTTGTAATAAAGAGCCATTGAGGGTAAGGGGTAACCACAATATTTTTTATCATGTAACTGAGAATTATACACGTGTGTGTATGTGTTAAATCCCTTCACACCTATGTCGTCTGATTTGACATACGATGTTAATATTATAATTAATTTCTCATATGTTTCTCATAAAATGAAGGTACGAAGCCACTGAGATATATGACATATGTTATTTCTACATGTATTCGTCCGGCCGTACACAGTTTGCAGTGGTTTTTATTACGCGTGTTATCACTTAGCCGCGGTCAGGGTGTTATTGCAGCAGCTGTTTAAATTGCTGATTCCCCCCTAGGTTCGTTGCTGAGGGGATCAGTGCTTATTCTGTTGCAGGTGTTATAATTTAACCGCCATTGGTGTATGCCTGCAACAGCTGTTCTGCTTGCGAGTGTGTACTATACAGATTCCAAAGGTCTCTCCTTCTCCCCTGTGACTAAACCTGATCGCTTTGAGTGTGAGAAGGATCTTCATCTCTTTACTCGCAAAATATTACTAAAGAAATTCTTCAAGTGCAGGGAATCCCTCCCTGGTCAAATCAATTCCTCACAAGAGCCCTCTCTTGTCACGATATCTTCCGATGAAGATCAATCCATATTAAGGATGTTGGAAGACTTGCATACTGACAATGAAACAGACTTGCATGAGTTACAACCATATGATGCATCTAAAATCAAAAAGAAGTCAACCTTTTTTCCGGATGTCAAAATCTGTCCGCCAGTCAAAGTATATCTAGACTTGGTATCTAAAGATTTAGATAAGTTGTTTGAAGAACATAACTTTCATCAAGTGCGGAATGATAATCTCACAAGGGATGAAAGATCCGCCCTAAAAGACATTTCCGAGTGGCAGGACACCATTATTAAACCCTCGGATAAGGGGGGCAATGTGGTCTTATGGCCCAGAATCCTTTATGTAAAGGAACTGAATAAGCAACTAAGAGATCGTTCCTGTTACAAACCTCTGACCTTTAACCCAACATCAAACTTTCAGATTCAGTATAATAACATCATCACGCAAGCATTAACTCAAGGTATTATTTCCAAAAAAGACTTTGAATTTTTGCAGACAGAGAAACCCACTGTCCCAACCCTATACTTACTCCCCAAAGTCCACAAGAACGAGGTCAACCCACCCGGGAGACCAATTGTCTCTGGTATGGGAAGTTTGACTGAAAAGGCCAGTATTTATGTGGATCAATATTTATGACACTTTGTCTTGGCCTTACCTTCCTATGTCAGGGACACCATGGATGTTCTCAACCGAATTCAGAACATCACTGTGACCCCGGGTACGTGGCTAGCGACATATGATGTCGAGAGCCTATATACCAGCATAGATCACATGAAAGGTATCAGTGCAATAAAAAATTTTCTTGACATGAACATACAACATGAGTTGAACACATTCCTCCTCTCCCTACTTGAGTTCATACTAACGAAAAATTACTTTACATGTAACGAACGATACTATCTCCAGGTTAGAGGCACAGCTATGGGGACGGCTTGTGCCCCCACATATGCTGGCCTCTACCTGGGATGGTGGGAGAGGGAGATGGTCTTTCAGGATGATTATGCAAAATACACGGATCACATTTTATTGTATCTCAGATACATAGATGACGTCCTCATCCTTTGGGATGGGGATCAGAATCTATTGGAAGAGTTCATAATCATACTCAACACCAACGATCTGAACCTGAAACTCACAGGTGCAATGAGTCAAGAAACCATTAATTTTCTGGACCTCACTATAAACATAAATAGTGATGGCTCAATTTCCACTGACACTTTCAGGAAAAAAACGGCTACTAATAGTATTCTTCATGCTGAGAGCTCACATTTGCCCACAACCATCAAAGGAATACCAAAGGGCGAATTATTACGCATTAAGAGGAACTGTTCAGAACCAACTAACTTTGCCATCAGAGAACAACAGCTGGTTGATAGGTTGAAACAGAGGGGATACAGCAATAGGACTTTGAAAACAGCCAAACGAGATATTAAAACATACTCCAGAGAATCCCTACTCGTCCCTAAACCCAAAATTGCAAGAGATGAGCCAGTCCGTTTTATAGGCACTTTTAACAACAAATGGCGTGAAATTAACACTATCCTTCAGAACCATTGGTCAGTCCTAAAGACAGACGACGATCTGAACGAGATCTTACCGAATAAGGTCCAAATCAGTTGGAGAAGATCACGCAATTTGAAGGATCATCTGGTGAGAAGTCATCTACCATCGATAAAGAAACCCCTACATCAAAAGAAAGGATCCTTTTGCTGCAGACAATGCAGAGCTTGCCAATACATGATCCCTAAAACAGATTACAGGGACAAGTATGGCAGAAAATGGGAGATCAACAGTTATATTGACTGTACCACAACAGGGGTGGTATACGAACTGATATGCCCCTGCAATCTAATCTACATCGGAAAGACAATCAGACCCTTAAAAGTAAGACTGCTGGAGCATATTGGCAGTATCAGAAATGCCAGGCAGGATAAATTGAAATTTAAAGCTCTGACTCCAGTAGCCAGTCATTTTCTACAATTTCATAATGGGATCCCAAAGGGCCTCCAGGCCTTTGGTATGAGACACTTCGAATCAAACATTCGAGGAGGTGATATAGATGGAGATCTTCTCAGATTTGAGAGTAAAATGATCTTTTTGATGGGCTGCCAATACCCAAAAGGACTAAATGAAAATAATAGTTACTTACCTTTTTTGTAAAAGCAGGAACCATACTGAAATAGTGCCATATCATAATACCTGTAGTATACTTACCCGTGAAACTTACCTGCATGTATATCCAAAATCATCTGGAATCTTCCATATGAGAGCGACACCTACCCATTCCCACCACCGATATGCAGGTACATTTAATTTTGATCTTATACGCGCATATAAGAAGCCATATTAGACAGTACAGCAGTGGTCAAATTGTCATGTGATGGGATACACATACAATCCCCAGGAGTGATGAAATGGCCCCTTACTCTGAAATATTTACTCAGAGATATATCAGAATGATCATTGGACATAACAGAAAAATATCTAAATTACACTTACCTGTGGAATTCAATTGCACACATGCCTAAGACCACTTGGAATCTTCCATATGAGAGTGGCACACATTTCCAATACCCGCATGCAGGCATATTTAGGTGTGACCCCACGTGTGCATATAATTACTAATACCAGATAGTACATGAGAGGTCAAATGATTATGAGGTAGGATGCAGATAGAGTTTTTGGAGATGATGAAATTACTTTGTACCTCAAAATACTCACACACCCACTTAGAGATACATCAGAAAGACATTTGTATATAGTGTAGAAATTTGAAGGATCTTAATGAGTTATGCATATGAAGGGGAATGATGCGATTTCGATTATAGGAAGGCATACATTAACAGACAATAAGGGAATGACAAGTATTGATAATCCAGTATATAACAGGAGCAGATATCCTGTATATAGTAACCACCACTCCATATATAATTATATACACAATTCATCCATTTATACAACACTCTCTTTTTTTCAATTTTATTTACACGTTTTTCACTAATACATGGGGTGCGTGAGAAACGCACCTATGTACTTTTCACGGAACACCAAGTCACCAATCACATCATTCTCGTTTAATTTATTGTCACCTTACACACTTCAACATATTTTATTATGTTCATATCACATATTTAACATATTGCAGAAGACTTATCATTATCACATCTCTAATAAATCTTACACTTATCACACCAGCATTCTCACTAGGCACGAATCCTGTCACATATTCATTACATTTAGTCACGTATATCCCACATCACATTAGCACACACATATGATGTCAATTATGACTGAACACTAATTTATAATATGTAACAATTGAAAAATTGCTTCATAGATATCCTTTTTCCATCTATCTCCCCTTCCTTTTATGTGGTGAATTAGATCAAACATAGGAACCTACATACAATATACAATATTCGACATCTCTCAAAACAAATAATGCAATTTTCCAATTTCATCATAAATCCCCCAAAAACTCTGCTAAGCTCCTAAGTAATTTATTTTCGAAATCACAGCAGGAAATTACTTTTATCCCCGTTTTGGTGTTTTGGATATAATAGGTATCCCATTTTTGATACCTATACGTTCAAGCTAAACAGTTATGTATTCCTAATCACGGGATTAGTATGGGTACGGGCAAGGAGGACGTGTCACGTGATTATATGACACGTCATGCCGATTTGAAATGATTGGCTGATCTCTCCTTTATAGCCATCCTCGTTAGGACAATCGTGTTTGCCCTGAGGAAGCTGATGTGAAACGTGCACGTTGGTGGCGTTTCAAAGCGGCATGAATTTGCCTGCCTTATGTTATTGAAAATGCTGAAACTACCTATTTAAATGCAATATAGCTATTGAATATGTGAAAGAGGAATAGGTGGCATTTCAGAGCGGCATCAAATTGCCTGTTTTATTCACTAAAAATGTTGAAATCACTTGTTTAAATATAATGCAGTCAATGAATATGTGATATAGAAATAGGATCACTCGTATTGATAGAACTATAACCAAGCCAGATAAGGAGGGAGCAGAGAGAGCTATTAAGAGAACCACATACATGTAGCAAGGAATAGTGCATGCATATTGCTAGCAATAGATCTGTTAAACCCACACAACAGGTATCACATATATATCAGCAGGTGCTACAGTGAGGTGCTGATTAACTGAGAGAGCCACAGGGTCGGACAGTAGAACCTATGCACGCGCCACAGACGTACATAGTGTCAGTATTGAATTTGGTGAAAAACAGCATAAATCACACCCAAAACAGCTGGCAGTGACACACTGATGGGAATTATAACACCCGCAATAAAATAAGTACGGGTACCACTAACGTCAGACGCGGGGGAATCTGTATAGTACACACTCGCAAGCAGAACAGCTGTTGCAGGCATACACCAATGGCGGTTAAATTATAACACCTGCAACAGAATAAGCACTGATCCCCTCAGCAACGAACCTAGGGGGGAATCAGCAATTTAAACAGCTGCTGCAATAACACCCTGACCGCGGCTAAGTGATAACACGCGTAATAAAAACCACTGCAAACTGTGTACGGCCGGACGAATACATGTAGAAATAACATATGTCATATATCTCAGTGGCTTCGTACCTTCATTTTATGAGAAACATATGAGAAATTAATTATAATATTAACATCGTATGTCAAATCAGACGACATAGGTGTGAAGGGATTTAACACATACACACACGTGTATAATTCTCAGTTACATGATATAAAATATTGTGGTTACCCCTTACCCTCAATGGCTCTTTATTACAAAGGGATAAAACTATAAAGACATATGTATGATGCTGAATACAAAGCATAATATATATTAATTTATCCCACTGATTATAAAACATAATATATATCAATTCATCTCACTATATCCACGAACCTCCTTACTACAGGAGAGAAGTAAATAGTCAGAGAGTTGTGTCAATTCAAAAGGGGACCGCAACATTGTATGATTCAATCTATTACAGTGTCTATACCTCAATACCTTAGCCTAATAATACGAATAGGCAAGCAATAACCCTGTATGAGAAATCACAGGACGGGGGTGTTGGACAGATGATATTGCACAAATAAGTGCATCATATTACAAGATACCACATTAAAAGTGTGACAAGGAGATCTTAACGTAACAAAATCATACACTCCACACAAGTTTTTTCTCAGGTCCCCTGGTGTGTGACACACTATCTAATAAATCACAACCATTGGTGGATATATGCTTATATTGAAATTATCAGATTACTACGAGTGACCTGGACCCTCAGAACAATAACACAAATGGAAATAAAACAAGTGACACAGTGAATATCCTCAACAGATATAATATCTTTTATTAATAAAATATTTTTTCATATACATTTCACATCTATTTTAACTGATTACTAATAAAAGTTATATTTTAGATTAAATCATCTTTTTTCCTTCTGTGCGCCAACTAAGAGACAATCTTTCCTGTCCCTTTTCGTGTCTCAGAACACTATAAATGGGATAAGGTCTGACCAATAATTTTGAGGTCAAATTATACTTACTACCTTCAAAAATATAATTATTGATCTTGTTGCTATAAACACTTCAATGGTGAGGTAGCAATCAACACAAGCAGTATACTTATGCAGATATCCAGGAACATACTGTAGTCATAATCACACTCACTCAAATGAAAGCAACAGAAAGAATACACACTAACCTTTTCTGTCAAAAATGTGTCTCTCACTGAGATGTGCTGGTGTCAGTGAGACAGAGATGTGCTACTGTTAGTGAGGCAGGGATGCACTGCTGTCAGTGAGGCAGGGATGTGCTGCTGTCAGTGAGTCAGGGATGTGATGCTGTCAGTGAGTCAGGGACGTGCTGCTGTCAGTGAGGCAGGGACGTGTTGTGTCAGTGAGGCAGGGACGTGTTGCTGTCAGTGAGGCAGGGATGTGCTGCTGTTAGTGAGGCAGGGATGTGTTACTGTCAGTGAGGTAGGGACGTGTTGCTGTCAGTGAGGCAGGGACGTGTTGCTCTCAGTGAGGCAGGGACGTGTTGCTGTCAATGAGGCAGGGACGTGCTGTTGTCGGTGAGCCCGTGATGTGCTGCAGTCAGTGAGGCAGGGATGTGCTGCTGTCAGCGAGACAGGGATGTGCTGCTGTCAGCGAGGCCATGACGTGTTGCTGTCAGTGAGGCAGGGACGTGTTGCTGTCAGTGAGGCAGGGACATATTGCTTTCAGTGAGGCAGGGATGTGTTGCTTTCAGTGAGGCAGGGACGTGTTGCTGTCAGTGAGGCAGGGACGTGTTGCTGTCAGTGAGGCAGGGACGTGTTGCTGTCAGTGAGGCAGGGACGTGTTGCTGTCTTTGAGGCAGGGACGTGTTGCTTTCAGTGAGGCAGGGACATGTTGCTGTCAGTGAGGCAGGGACGTGTTTCTGTCAGTGAGGCAGGGACGTGTTGCTGTCAGTGAGGCAGGGATGTACTGCTGGCAGTGAGGCAGGGATGTGCTGCAGTCAGTGAGGCAGTGATGTGCTGCTTTCTGTCAGTAGTTTCTCTGTGAGTGATGTCGTTGTTTACAGTTTGGAATATGTACATATGGTAAGTGTGTGATTATGCTGGGAACTGTGCAGCTGTTGGGAAATTATGCACAGTGATATGATCTAATGTGTCCAATCATGTTACTGTGTGTTTTCTGTTTTCTGTCATTATACCATGTCATTTTATAAATAAAGAAGAAAAAAAGAAAAAAGAAATTGGGGAATGTCTAAAGGGGCATACACAAGGTGCGTGTCACAACTGAGGGCCTGAGCTGACGGGAGGCAGCCTCAGTTGTAGGGGCTGAGATGTAACGGAACCTGGGAGGTTGTATCAGACCCCTAGACATGTAAGTAACATGTAGAAGAACTGCCCAAAGGCGTGACCACGACAACCAGGGTAAAAGTCAATGATGTTTATTTATGACAAACTCCGTAACACAGCAGCAGTAAAAAGAAAACATAAAAATCAGCAGAGGATAAATACAGTTCCTGGGTACTACAGGATGGCAAGGGCCACAGGGCTCTGGTAGTGTGAGATAGTTCTTATAATCTTCTAGTTGGAAAGTCCTTACCAGACCCGACTGTAGCAATGGAGATAGCCCAGGATCGTACCAGCTGGTGTTCCAGGAAAAGCTGGGCTGCTGTGGATAAAACGGCTGCTGTGGGTACTGGCTGAAACCAGACTGATGTTGGCACGGAGTGGATACTGGCTGGAACCAGTTAAATAATAAATGTAGCTTGAGAGCGATGAAATATGAAGTGATGTTTGGAGCTTGAGAGCGGTGAAATAATAATGCCGGTGATAAATGATAATCTGCAGAAAAAGGGTACCAGCACTTTAAGAAGAGCTGACCTCTGCTGGAAGCTGGATGCTGAAAGCAGGTGGATCTGTAGCTGGAAGCAGATGAATCCAAATGGATAGGAGAGTCAGGCTACACCGCAGGTGGAATGCTGGTGCGGGTCTCTTTAGTGGAAGTGTGGAGATAGGAGCTGGAACCTGGAAAACAACCACAGGAGAGAGACAAACTGGAACTAGGTTTGACAACCAAAGCACTGACGCCTTCCTTGCTCAGGCACAGATTACTTATACCTGCAGCAAGGAAGGGATTGGCTAGGCAATTATGCAGATTAACATTGCAAACAACAGATTGATGGAAATGAACAGATGACAGAATCCAAGATGGCTGCGCCCATGCAGACACTTGGAGGGAAGTTTGGTTTGTAATCCATGTGGGAATTAAAACAGTAATGGCGGCGCCGGCCACAGGAGACAGGAGACGCCAGACTGATAAGTGCACACCTAACCACGCGGGCACAGCGGAGGCCGCGGCTGACGTAATCACCACTCTGACATTCTACATGTAGAAACTCAGTAACAGCGGCGGAGGCCGCGGGAGACGCCATTCCGGATGTAACAGGCGTTGCGGTGACCGCGTCTCAGAGTGACAGGAGAGGAGGCAGGAATTTGGACATCAGTATAACAGATGGGATCCGGTCCTGGAATGCTGAGCCAGCCTTAGGAGGCATCTGAAGGGTAAGTAATGGCGTCCAGATACCCGGATCGTGACAGCACCCCCCCCTTTAGGAGTGGCCCCAGGACACTTCTTTGGCTTTTGAGGAAACTTGGAATGGAATCTCCGGACCAAGGCAGGAGCATGGACATCAGAAGCATTGGTCCATGAGCGTTCCTGATACTGATTGTTATGACAGAACTCGGCCCAGGGAAGTAATTGAACCCAGTCATCTTGAGAGGAAGACACATAGATGCGGAGGAAGGCCTCCAAGTCCTGATTCACCCTCTCAGTTTGACCATTGGTCTGAGGATGGTAAGCCGTGGAAAACTTTAGTTTGACTTGGAGGATTTGACATAAACTTCGCCAGAATTTGGCTGTGAATTGAACTCCTCGATCTGAGATAATTTCTTCAGGCAGACCGTGGAGTCGGAAGATCTCTTGTATGAACACTTGAGCCAACTTGGAAGCTGACGGAAGACCGGTGAGAGGAATGAAGTGTGCCATCTTGGTGAACCGGTCAACTACCACCCAGATGGTATTGAACTTGTTGCACATGGGTAAGTCTGAAATGAAATCCATCGACAGATGGGTCCATGGTTGACGGGGAACAGATAGTGGAACCAGTTGCCCCGCAGGCGACTGGCGGGATACTTTATGTTGGGCACACTTTGGGCAAGATGCAATAAACTCGGTGACGTCCTTTTTCAGAGTTGGCCACCAATAGGACCTAGAGATAAACTCCAGGGTTTTTTGGATACCTGTATGTCCGGCAAAACGGGAAGCATGGGCCCAATGCATGAGCTTCTTCCTTAGCACCGGCTTCACAAAACTTTTCCCTAGTGGGGGCGTAGAGTCCATCCCTACCGTGGAGAATGCCAACGGATTAATAATAGGATGCTTGTCTGAAGACTCCGACTCATTTTCTTGCTCCCATGAGCGGGAAAGGGCATCGGCCTTACGATTCTGAGAGCCCGGACAGAACTGGAGTTTAAAGTCGAACCTGGAAAAGAAAAGTGCCCATCTGGCCTGACGAGGGTTGAGACATTGTGCGCCTTTCAGATATAAAAGATTCTTGTGGTCCGTAAGTATGGTGATTGAATGAGAAGCTCCCTCCAACAGATATCTCCACTCCTCTAGAGCGAGCTTGATGGCTAGCAACTCCTGGTCGCCGATGGCATAGTTGCGCTCAGCTGGGGAGAACTTCTGGGAGAAGAAACTGCAAGGGTGTAAATGGCCATCTTTAGCCCTCTGAGATAACACCGCTCCTACTCCAACGGAGGAGGCATCCACCTCTAAGATGAAAGGAGAGTCGATGTCGGGCTGTTTCAGAACTGGTGCAGAGATGAACCGTTGTTTTAAAAGATGAAAAGCTTGCGTAGCTTCTTCAGACCACTTGGACGGGTTAGCACCCTTCTTAGTTAATGCAGTAATAGGCGCCACAATGGTGGAAAAGTCTCGTATAAACTTTCTGTAATAATTGGCGAACCCTAAGAACCTCTGGACCCCTTTGAGGGTTAAGGGTATCGGCCAATTCTGAATTGCTTGTAGTTTCTCAGGATCCATCTCTAGTCCGGAACCGGACACAATGTAACCCAGAAACGGAATGGACTTGACTTCAAAGTCGCATTTCTCTAATTTGCAATAGAGATGATTGACACGGAGACGGGACAGAACCTCTTTTACCCAAAAACGATGTTCCTCTAAATTGTTGGCAAAAATGAGGATATCATCTAAATAGACCACGACATGACGGTATAAAATGTCTCTGAAGATCTCATTGACAAAATGCTGGAAGACAGCTGGAGCATTGCTCAATCCGAAGGGCATGACGAGGTACTCATAATGTCCGTCACGGGTGTTAAAGGCGGTCTCGAGGTGGAACCTTCCCTGGAACGAGATCAATCAGGCAGTCCCATTCTCTATGAGGAGGAAGGATATCAGCAGAAGCTTTACTGAACACATCCGTGAAATCTTGATATGGAGGAGGTGGAACATCAGACGACCTGGAGGAGGAAGAACAGACAGGCAATACTTTAAACAAACATGCCTCAGCACAGGAGGAACCCCATGCCAGAATCTGCGTAGTCGTCCAATCAATAGATGGATTGTGAAGACGGAGCCATGGAAGGCCCAGGACCACAGGATGTGTGGCTCTTGGAATCACTAAAAAAGAAATAAATTCGGAATGAAGAACTCCCACTCTCAGACGAACTGGTAGAGTCCTTAGGGAAATAACTGCATCAAAAATCTTGCTGCCATCCACGGCAGTTAAGGAGATGGACGAAGGAAGTCTCTCGGTGGGTAGGGACCACCGTTTAACATAGGCTTCGGTAATAAAGTTCCCAGCTGCTCCGGAATCAAGGAGGGCAATGACGTTCCGGTAACGTTGAGCAATTTGGAGCGACACTGGGAGATTACAATCATGAGGAGATCATTACTCCTAGCCGGCCCTCTCCTGGGCGAGCTAGGGTTTGGAGTTTTCCCGGACGTTCGGGACAGGCATTGATGGTGTGAGACGGAGCTGCACAGTAAAGACAAAGAGACTCAGAGAGACGTCTTCGGCGCTCAGCAGGAGTTAAACGGGAACGGCCAATTTGCATGGGCTCGTCTTTAGATGGTGACAGTTGGCGAGGAGGAGGAGCAGAAGATTTTGGAGCAGATGATCTTCCACGCTCAGTTGCTCTCTCTCTGAAACGTAAATCAACTTTCGTGCAGAGTGAGATTAGCTCATCTAACTTGGAATGTAAGTCTCTGGTAGCTAACTCATCTTTAATACGCTCAGATAAGCCATGCCAGAATGCAGCATACAGGGCCTCGTCGTTCCATGCCAGTTCGGATGCCAGGATCTGGAACTGTATAAGATATTGTCCTACAGTACGTGATCCCTGGCGTAAACGGAGAATCTCAGATGAAGCTGAAGTTACCCGGCCTGGCTCGTCGAAGATACGCCTGAATGTTGACACGAATGCAGTGTAGGAGGATAGCAGGGTGTCGGACCTCTCCCATAACGGTGATGCCCAATCAAGGGCTGAGCCACTGAGAAGAGAGATAATGTAGGCAATTTTTGTACGGTCACTGGGAAAATTGCCAGGTTGTAGCTCAAACTGAATCTCACACTGGTTGAGAAATCCCCTGCAGAATCTTGGAGATCCGTCAAATTTTGCTGGTGTTGGAAGATGAAGATGTGGAGCAGAAATGGGTAAGGTGGGTGGGTTATAGCTGGAGTCACTGTGGTTGACGCACCGGACGCGTCTGATCCACGGAGGGTTGTCTGAATCCCATCCAGCTGAGTAGAGAGATCCTGGAGACAGCGGATGATGTGGCCCTGTGCAGCCTCCTGATGTTCAAGTCGGGCTGCCAGTTCTTGCATCGGCCTGGCCGCTTGATCCTGGTCTCCGGCTGGATTCATACCGTCAGTGCTTACTGTCACAACTGAGGGCCTGAGCTGACGGGAGGCAGCCTCAGTTGTAGGGGCTGAGATGTAACGGAACCTGGGAGGTTGTATCAGACCCCTAGACATGTAAGTAACATGTAGAAGAACTGCCCGAAGGCGTGACCACGACAACCAGGGTAAAAGTCAATGATGTTTATTTATGACAAACTCCGTAACACAGCAGCAGTAAAAAGAAAACATAAAAATCAGCAGAGGATAAATACAGTTCGTGGGTACTACAGGATGGCAAGGGCCACAGGGCTCTGGTAGTGTGAGATAGTTTTTATGATCTTCTAGTTGGAAAGTCCTTACCAGACCCGACTGTAGCAATGGAGATAGCCCAGGATCGTACCAGCTGGTGTTCCAGGAAAAGCTGGGCTGCTGTGGATAAAACGGCTGCTGTGGGTACTGGCTGAAACCAGACTGATGTTGGCACGGAGTGGATACTGGCTGGAACCAGTTAAATAATAAATGTAGCTTGAGAGCGATGAAATATGAAGTGATGTTTGGAGCTTGAGAGCGGTGAAATAATAATGCCGGTGATAAATGATAATCTGCAGAAAAAGGGTACCGGCACTTTAAGAAGAGCTGACCTCTGCTGGAAGCTGGATGCTGAAAGCAGGTGGATCTGTAGCTGGAAGCAGATGAATCCAAATGGATAGGAGAGTCAGGCTACACCGCAGGTGGAATGCTGGTGCGGGTCTCTTTAGTGGAAGTGTGGAGATAGGAGCTGGAACCTGGAAAACAACCACAGGAGAGAGACAAACTGGAACTAGGTTTGACAACCAAAGCACTGACGCCTTCCTTGCTCAGGCACAGATTACTTATACCTGCAGCAAGGAAGGGATTGGCTAGGCAATTATGCAGATTAACATTGCAAACAACAGATTGATGGAAATAAACAGATGACAGAATCCAAGATGGCTGCGCCCATGCAGACACTTGGAGGGAAGTTTGGTTTGTAATCCATGTGGGAATTAAAACAGTAATGGCGGCGCCGGCCACAGGAGACAGGAGACGCCAGACTGATAAGTGCACACCTAACCACGCGGGCACAGCGGAGGCCGCGGCTGACGTAATCACCACTCTGACATTCTACATGTAGAAACTCAGTAACAGCGGCGGAGGCCGCGGGAGACGCCATTCCGGATGTAACAGGCGTTGCGGTGACCGCGTCTCAGAGTGACAGGAGAGGAGGCAGGAATGTGGACATCAGTATAACAGATGGGATCCGGTCCTGGAATGCTGAGCCAGCCTTAGGAGGCATCTGAAGGGTAAGTAATGGCGTCCAGATACCCGGATCGTGACAGTGCTATTTGAACTGCCGATATGGACTATATAGTGTGAATGCTCTGGAGTGTGTGAAGGGATAAAAGGATTGTGTGATCCAGTGGGTGGGGCTTATGGGTATCCGTTCACATGGTCGACCATGTTATGGTCGACAGTCATTAGGTTGACCACTATTGGTCGACATTGACATGGTCGACATGGACACATGGTCGACACATGAAAATGGTCGACACATGAAAAGGTCGACATGCGTTTTTTAACTTTTTTTCTTTTGGGGAACTTTTCCATACTTTACGATCCACGTGGACTACGATTGGAACGGTAATCTGTGCCGAGCGAAGCGGTAGCGGAGGGAAGGCACCATGCCCGGGGACGCGGTGCACTAATTGGGGTTCCCGGTCACTTTACGCAAAACACGACACCAAAAAAAGTTAAAAAACGCATGTCGACCTTTTCATGTGTCGACCTTTCATGCGTCGACCATTTTCATGTGTCGACCATGTCAATGTCGACCAATAGTGGTCGACCTAATGACTGTCGACCATAACATGGTCGACCATTCATACCGGAACCGGCTTATGATGCTGATTAGGAGCCAGATGATAGCTAGGGCTAGCGAGGCATAGCTAGTGTTAGAGAACCATACGATGTAAACAAATGTACTGTTAAAACATTTGTGAAGAGTAAAGAAGCCTTCTGCTGAGTACACCAGTGTTAAGAGTCATTCATTTGTAAGCAGGTTCTTACACTACATATATTTATTGTGCCAATGCATAAGTTTACATGCATTCGGAAAGTATTCACAGCGGTTCACATTTTCCACATTTTGTTATGTTACAGCCTTATTCCAAAATGGAATAAATTAATTTTTTCCCCTCTAAAATCTACACACAATACCCCTTAAGGACAAGGTGAAAAAAATTTTTTTTTTATATTTTTGCAAATTTATTAAAAATAAAAAACTAAGTAATCACATGTACATAAGTATTCACACCCTTTGCCATGAAGCTCAAAATTGAGCTCAGGAGAATCCTGTTTCCACTGATCATCCCTGAGATGTTCCAACAACTTAATTGGGGTTCACCTGTGGTAAATTCAGTTGATTGGACATGATTTGGAAAGGCACACACCTGTCTATATAAGGTCTCACACTTGATAGTGCATGTCTGAGCACAAACTAAGCATGAAGTCAAAGGAATTGTCTGTAGACCTCCGAGACTGGATTGTCTCAAGGCACAAATCTGTGGAAGGGTAAAGAAAACTATCTGCTGCTTTGTAGGTCCTAATAAGCACAGTGGCCTCCATAATCCATAAATGGAAGAAGTTCTGAACCACCAGGAATCTTCTTAGAGCTGGCCGATCGTCTAACTGAGCGATTGGGGGAGAAGGGCCCTATTAAGGGAGGTGACCAAGAACCCGCTGGTCACTCTGTCAGAGCTACAGCATTCCTCTGTGGAGAGAGAAGAATCTTCCAGAAGGACAACCATCTCTGAAGCAATCCACCAAACAGGTCTGTATGGCAGAGTGGCCAGACGGAAGCCACTCCATAGTAAAAATCACATAGCAGCCAGCCTGGAGTTTGCCAAAATGCACCTGAAGGACTCTCAGACCATGAGTAACAAAATGTTCTGGTCTGATGAGACAAAAATTGAACTCTTTGGCGTGAATGCCAGGCGACATGTTTGGAGGAAACCAGGTACAGCTCATCACCAGGCCAATACCATTCCTAGAGTGAAGCATGGTGGTAACATCATCATGCTATGGGGATGTTTTTCAGCAGCAGGAACTGGGAGACTACTCAGGATAAAGGGAAAGATGAATGCAGCAATGTACAGAGACATCCTGAATGAAAACTTGCTCCAGAGCGCTCCTGACCTCAGACTGGGGTGACGGTTCATCCCGAAGCACACAGCAGGGATATCAAAGGAGTGGCTTCAGGACAACTATGTGAATGTCCTTGAGTGGCCCAGCCAGAGCCCAAACTTGAATCCGATTGAACATCTCTGGAGAGATCTGAAAATGGCTGTGCACCGACGCTTGCCATCCAACCTGATGGAGCTTGAGAGGTGCTGCAAAGAGGATTGAGCTAAAACTGCCCAAAGATAGGTGTGCCAAGCTCATGGCATCATATTCAAGAAGACGAGGATGTAATTGCTGCCAAAGGTGCATCAACAAAGTATTGAGCAAAGGCTGTGAATACTTATGTATATCTGATCTCTTAGTTTTTTATTTTGAATACCTTTGCAAAAATCTCAAAAAAACTTTCTTTCATGTTGTCATTATGGGGTATTGAGTGTAGATTTTTTAAAGGGAAAAATTAATTTATTCCATTTTGGAATAAGGCTGTAACATAACAAAATGTGGAAAAAGCAAAGTGCCTGTCAGTACTTTCCGGATGCACTGTAATCAAAATCTACTCTGAAACATTAATGTTGAGTAAGCTTCTGCAGGTTTACATGCTATATTATTTATATATATATATATATATATATATACACACATATACATACATACACTTTACAAATACTAAAATACAACAACCTGATTTTCAGTTCTGCCACCCATGTGGAAACCATTTTTCTGTTCTAACTCATTGAAATGTATGGTAATCAAACATGCTGCTTTCTTGCAAAGCAAATTATTATCTTTTTTTATGTAATAATCTTACTGCTCTCTGAAGCACATACCGTGCATCATTCTGAGATTCGGTTTCAGAAGCAAGCTCATTACCATACTCATTATTGTGAATTATGGAAGTTTTCTAGCTGGTCTTCATTAACCATCTGTTAGTCGAGCATTGATTTGTATCTACTGTATGTGTAAAGGTATTTTTAGAAATCCACCTTAGCATCCAGCACTTTAGACTGATTCCATCTGATTTTGTTTCACATTAACAGACCAGCTGTTCAAAACACATTTTGTTTCAAAATATTCAATATCTTTCATTGAGAAATGGGAAAGCATTCCTTAGTGATGCAGTTCGCTGGGAACATGGGGCCTGACTCAAATGTGGTTGGAAGTGCTGTAGCTGCTGCTTACATAGAAGCATCAGTGATGCACTATTAAGGTAATGCAACAGGAGGCATCTGGTATAAGTAGACACCTCCTGCATGCATTTGTGATCCAGTGCTGCATTTGAGGATGCAGCATCAGACTGCAAGTGACTCCATTGCCCGGCTACGTGAGCTCAAACCAAAGGCCACTAGACACCATTGAAGTCTATGGTGGGAACCGCTAAATTGTATCATATGACGAGAACTGCAATTTTTCACCTGTATTTTTGGAACCAGGACCGGCTAAAAGAGCCCAGGGCTGGTTATGCTTGTGGGGGCGATCCCATGCCATTTTTTTCTATTTTTTAACCATTGCAGGACATTTAAACAAAGAAGCACTGCACAGATCTCACTGATCTGTACAGGCTTTATGTTCAGGAGTGTTTGGCAGCGAGACACGAATACATACACCAACAGAAAACACTATTAACTAAAACATGTGAACATAGTAAATTCCCGTGTTTTAGTTTAAAAAAAAACCCATCTGTGTGTGATCAATCTCACCTGTGTTTAATCTCGGGCAAACACTGGTGAGACACCCTTTTTTCTATTGTCTATTTTTGCACAGTGGACCTCATTCCGTGTTGTTCGCTCGCTAGCTGCTTTTAGCAGCATTGCACACACTAAGCCGCCGCCCTCTGGGAGTGTATCTTAGCTTAGCAGAAGTGCGTACGAAAGATTAGCAGAATTGCGAATTGAAATTTCTGAGTTTCTGAGTAGCTCCAGACTTACTCCTACACTGCGATCAGTTCAGTCAGTTTCGTTCCTGGTTTGACGTCACAAACACACCCAGCATTCACCCAGACACTCCCCCGTTTCTCCAGCCACTCCCGCGTTTTTTTCCAGAAACGTCAGCGTTTTTCCGCACACTCCCATAAAACGGTCAGTTTCCGCCCAGAAACACCCACTTCCTGTCAATCACACTACGATCACCAGAACGATGAAAAATCTTCGTTAGGCCGTGAGTAAAATACCAAACTTTTGTGCTAATCTACTTGGCGCAGGCGCACTGCGAACATTGCGCATGCGCAGTTTGCGACTAATTGCTCCGTAGCGAAAAAAAATAACGAGCGAACAACTCGGAATGACCCCCAGTGTGCACTAGTTTCTTCCCTATATTCACTGGTCAATGATAAGAAAAACACCAGAAAAAGGACAGGGATTGAATGACGATACTACCTGCAAACAGCATATTTCATTACTTCATTGATACTGCACCTAGAAGTCACCGCCAGACATGGTTGTAATTAGTGTACAAATTATGTTTTTCATCTGTATAATGGGGGTCTTTCCGAGTTGATCGCTAGCTGCCGTTGTTCGCTGCGTAGCGATCAGTAAAAAAAAATGGCTAATCTGCGCATGCGTATGCACCGCAATGCGCACGCGCGTCATACGGGTATGAAGTCCATTGTGGTTTTGCACTGGTTCTAGCGACGATTCCAATCACACAGCCGAACGCAAGGAGATTGACAGAAAGAGGGCGTTTATGGGTGTCAACTGACCGTTTTCTGGGAGTGTTTGTAAAAACGCAGGCGTGGCCGGGCGTTTGATGGGCGGGTATCTGACATCATTACCGTGTCACTCGTCTCAGCAATCATCGCACAGGATAAGTAACTACAGGGCTGGTCTTGTTTTGCACAAAATGTGTTTGCAGGCGCACTGCTGCACAGGCGTTCACACTCCTGCAAAGCGAAAATACCCTCCCCCGTGGGCGCCAACTATGCGTTTGCACGGCTGCTAAAACCTGCTAGTGACCGATAAACTCGGAATGACCCCTATATACCTTACTTTTATTAATGTCAATATTCATTTAACAATAGAGCTATAGATGGATTTTTAAATCTTTCTGGGTCGAAAGCACCAGCACGCCTCATACATACAGGGGTGTATCTACCTATTGGCCAGGATGGCACTCGCCAGGGGCGCCAGGCAAGGGGGTAGAACCAAGTGGTACTGTTAGACTTGGTGACTGTCTGTTAGTACTGGCGCCAGTGTCCGGCAGCAGTGCACTGCACCTCGCTTGTAATCAGACTCAACATAAACTACAGCTCCCAGCAGCCCTTGTTGCTGGGAGCTCCCCGCACCAAGGGCTGCTAGGTGCTGTAGTTTACTTTGAGTCTGATTGATCACTAGTGCTGAGCTGTGCCGCTGGACACTGGCACTGGCATTTGGCTAGGGCCGTGGACGGAGTGGAAGCACGGGGGTGGGACTACACAACACTCACTGCCAGGCAGCCCAACAGCATGGAGGAGAGGAAGAGAGGACAATGAGCTACTAAAGTACATGCAGTCAGCGTACCCTGTCTGTAATGTGAGGGTGGGGGGGACACTATATAGTCTGTCTGTATGTGTGTCTGTGACTGAATTTATGTATGTGTGTGACTATGTATGAATGTATGTTTGTGTGTGTGTATAAGTATCTACTGTATTTATGTGTGTTTTAGTGTGTGACTATGTATGTGAATAAGTGTGTAACTATGTACAGTAAGTATGTGACTGTATTTGTATATACTGCATGTGTGACTGGACTGTATATCATATGTACTGTATGTGTTTTGTTTGTGACTATGTATGTAAGTGTATATGTCTGTGCCTATGGTCAGGATCAGATATACTAATGGCAAATGTGGTTTGACAGCATTCCCCATATAAAATTAGGAATATATTTATTAGCACTGGTCCACATTTCCATTTTCTATTTGCATTCCCCATATGCCCTTTATAGACTGTGTTTTCTATAGGAGTATGACTGTGTGGCGTAACGTGAATAAGAGATACTACTGTGCATTGTAATGTGAGTAATGGACACTACTGTGCGGTGTAATGTGATACTGTGTGGCATAATTTGAATTGGAAGTACCATTGTGCGGCCATGCACCTTCCCCACAAGGCCACATTCCTTTTTTGACACGCCTCCCTTATTTCAAATATGTGTATGTGTGTGTGTGTGTGTGTGTGTGTGTGTGTGTGGTGGGGGGGGGGGCCTACCCCTGACTTTGCCAGGGGCACTCGGACCCTTAGATACACCCCTGCATACATACATACATACATACATAATTTATTTATTTATAGTTTCTTATATAGCGCAGCATATTCCGTTGCGCTTTACAATTGGAAACAATAGTAAAAAGACAAACTGGGTATTAACAGACAGACATAGAGGTAGGAAGGCCCTGCTTGCAAGCTTGCAATGTATAGGGAAATAGGAAGGATACACAAGGATAGGCACTATCAATTGCATAGCAGTCCCACCAGTTTGTAAATACAGTCCTAATGGCATGTAATTAGATATGAATGCTTTTAAAGGTCATGTGGGCAGTTCAGGAATTTGATAGGCCTGCCTGAAGAGATGAGTTTTCAGGGAACGCTTGAAAATTTGGAGGCTAGAGGAGAGTCTTATCATGTGTGGGAGGGCATTTCATAGGGTGGATGCTGACTGAAGAAAGTCATGCAATTGTGAATGGGAGCGAGTAATCTGTACAGATGAGAGACGCACAGCTTGTGCAGAGCAGAGAGGTGGAGTTGGGAGATATTTTGAGATGTTGGTGTATTTTGGTTAATAGCTTTTTATGCAAGTAGAAGTATTTTATATCGAATACAGTAGAATATGGGCAACCAATAGAGGGACTGACAGAGTGGATCTACAGATGATGAACGTCTTGCTAGGAAGATACAGTTGTATTTTGGATATATTTTTTAAATGCATGAAACTTGATTTAGAGACAGATTGAATGTGTGGAACACAGGACAGTTCAGAGTCAAGGATGACACCTTGGCAGCGAGCTTGTGAGGTAGGGTAGATTATCGAGTTGTCAACAGTTATGGAGATATCAGGTTGGTAACTACTCTTGGCTGGCGGGAATATAATTAATTCTGTTTTGGAAATGTTGAGTTTGAGGTGGCGAGATGACCTCCAAGATGAATTGGCAGAAAGACATTCAGTGACACTTACCAATACATATAGAGACAAATCTGAGGAGGATAGATAGATTTAAGTATTATCAGTGTACAAATGATATTGAAATCCAAAGGAGCTGATTAGTTTACCAAGAGATGAGTTATAGATTGAGAAAAGTAAAGGACCTAAGACTGAACCTTGCGGTACTTCAACTGATAGAGGTAGCGAAGAGAAGGTGGAATCAGAGAAGCGAACACTGAAAGAGCGATTAGAAAGGTGGGATGAGACTTAGGGATTGTAGTGTTTGTATGAGTAGAGAGTGGTCAACAATGTCAAAAGCAGTAGAGAGATCTAGAAGACTTAAAAGTGGATAATGGCCATTTTGATCTAGCAGTGACCAGATCATTCACTACTTTAGTCATTGCTGTCTCTGTGGAGTGTTGGGAATGAAAGCCTGACTGAAGTAGGTCCAGTAAGTTGTGGGAGTTAAGAAAGTGTGTGGAGGGGCATGGGAGCTAAGAGATAGGACAGTACTTAGAGAGAGAGTTTGGGTCAGTATTGTGTTTTTTCAGAATGGGAGCAATCACTGAATGCTTGCACAGAGAAGGAAAGATACCAGTAGAAAGAGATAGAAATTACAGATTTTAATTAAGGTTGGGATAATCACAGAATACAGAGTTTTACTGACTTGTGAGGGTATAGGATCAAAAGGAGAGGTAGTAGAGTGGGAGGATTACAAGAGTTTTGATACTTCATCTTCACTTGTGGGATCTAATAAACAGAAAGTTCCAGATGGTTCAGGTAGTGATTGAGCAGGTCACTGGATGAGGAAGAGCATACCATTTCATCTCAGATTTTATCAATCTTGTCCTTGAAGTAGGAAGCAAGTTCTTGTGCACTGATAGTAGCTAGTGGGGGTGTTGAGGGAGGGTAAAGAAGTGATTTAAATGTATTAAAAAGTCACTTGGGGTTGGTGACATGAGAAGAGATGAGACATAGGAAATATTTTTGTTTGGCATTGTCCAGGGCATTACAATAGGAGTGGTAGGTGGTCTTATAGGTGAGGAATTCACATGGATTCAGAGATTTACGCAAATTGATGTTTTACTTTATGTGACAGTTTTTGTAGGTGTCTTGTTGATTTAGAGTGCCACGGCTGGCATCTAAGCCTATGTGGAGTATGATGGGTAGCCGAAGCCACCTCATCAAGGCTCTCTCTATAGTCTGGTTCAGGTGAGATACAGCAGTCTCAGGAGATGTAAATGTAGAAATTGGTGAGAGCAGTTGTTGCAGAGAGGTGGATAGTTGTTGAAAATTAACAGTGTTAGTATTTCTGCGGGTTAGGGGAAGCTTGCTTGATTTTAGCATCACAGAGTTTGGAGTAATAGAAGAGATTGAGAAAGTGATAAGGTTGTGATCAGAGAGAGGGAATGAGTGTTAATGAATTCAGAAACTGAGCAGAGCCTGGTGAATACAAGATCAAGGCAGATGCCCTCCTGATGAGTAGAGGAGTCAGACCATTGGGTGAGGCCAAGAGAGGAGGTTAGAGAGGAGTTTGGAGGCATGAAGAGATTGTGGACCGCTAATAGCGATATTGAAATCACCCATGATGATGGTGGAGATGTCAGAGGATAAGAGTGTGGGAGCCAAACAGAAAAAACTTCTAGAAATTTTTGGGTTGCCAGGTGGGCGATAGATAGCTGCAACGCGCAGTTAGAAAGGGGTGAAAATCCTGATAGATGTTCTTCAAATGGTGTGAATGTGAGTGATGGAACCTGTGGTAGAACTGTGTATGTGAAAAATTGGCATAGTAATATTCCAACCCTTTTCCAAGACTTTTAAGGGGCGTGAACTGGCTCCTCCCTCTATGCCCCTCCTCCAGACTCCAGTTTTAGAATTGTGCCCAGGGAGACTGGTCACACACAGGGGAGCTCTACTGAGTTTCTCTGAAAAGACTTTATGTTAGGTTTTTTATTTTCAGGGAAGCTGCTGGCAATGGTCTCCCTGCATCATGGGACTTAGGGGAGGGAAGTCAGACCTACTTCTAATGAGTTTAAAGGTTCTGCTTCTTGGCTATAGGACACCATTAGCTCCTGAGGGTTTGGATGGAACACTAGGTACGCCTAGGGGTTCACTCCCAGAGCCCGCCGTCACCCCCCTTGCAGAGCCAGAAGTCAGAAGAAGGGTGAGTAGAAGAAGATCAGAAGACTTCAGTGACGGCTTTCTGAGGTACCGCACAGTGATCGCGCTACGCGCCATGCTCCCACACACAGCGGCACTACAGGGTGCAGGGCGCGGAGGGGGCCCTGGGCAGCATAAAATCCTCATTTTAAGGCTGGCAAGAGTGGATTGGAGTGCCTGGGCACAAGATCCGAACCCCCGCCAGTATTATATATTAAGAAAATAGCGGGGCTAAAGCACGCCATAAAGGGGGCGGGGCTTAGCCCTCACAGCTCTCACCAGCGCCATTTTCTCTTCACAGAAGCTGCAGAAACGCTGGTCCTCTCCTCCAAACACTGCTGTACAAGTAACAGGGTGCAAAACGGGGGGGGGGGGGGGGGCACATAATTTGGTGCAAATGTAAAAGCGCTACTGGTCTGGGGCTTTATATTAGAGTTTCAGTTCTGGGATTGAGTGCTGGGTTGTGAGCTGGCAAACTCCCTCTGTGTTTCTCTGACAGGCTTTACTGTGGGTCTGTCCGCTATTTGCCCAGTGTGTCTGTTGGTATCGGTACACGTGTATCAGCATGACTGAGGCTGAGTGCTCTTCCCAGGAGGAGACTGTGTTAGGGATAGAAACAGCTGTGGGAGTGACCCTGTCGGCACCACCGACTCCTGATTGGGTAAATGTGTTGAATGCCTTGAATGCTAATGTGGCTCTTATTAATAAGAGATTAGATAAATCTGAATCTCAGGACCAGGCATGGAAGAAATCTGTGGAGGATGTGTTATCACAGGTCCAGACCCCTTCGGGGTCACATAAACGTTAATTTGCTCAGTTGGCAGAAACAGATACCGACACGGACACTGACTCCAGTGTCGACTATAGTGATGCCAAATTTAACCCAAAATTGGCTAAGAATATCCAGTACATGATTGTGGCAATAGAGGACGTGTTACATATCACAGAGGACCCTGCTGTTCCTGATAATAGTGTCTGTATGTTTAAGGGAAAGAAACCTGAGGTAACATTTCCGCCATCCCATGAACTGAATACCTTTTTTGAAAAAATGTGGGAAAATCCTGACAAAAAGTTTCTGATTCCCAAAAGGATTCAGGTGGCGTATCCGTTCCCCTCTGGGGATAGAGATAAGTGGGAATCATCTCCCATGGTGGACAAGGCACTATCACGGTTGTCTAAAAAGGTGGCTTTACCGTCTCCTGACACGGCAGCCCTTAAGGATCCTGCAGACAGGAGACTACATTAAAATCCATTTACGTCGCCACAGGTACGCTGCTCAGACCAACCATTGCATCGGCGTGGGTGAGTACTGCTATTGAAAAATGGGCAGATAACTTGTCATCTGATATAGATACCCTAGATAGGGAGAGCATCCTGTTAACTCTGGGTTATATCAGGGATGCTGCGGCCTACCTAAAGGAGGTGGCGAGAGATATTGGCATTTTGGGATCAAGAGCAAATGCCTTGGCAATTTCAGCTAGACGAGCATTGTGGATTCATCAATGGTATGCTGATGCTGACTCTAAGAAAGCTATGGAGTCTCTCCCATATAAAGGTAATGTATTGTTTGGTGAGGGTCTCACTGATTTGGTATCTATGGCTACCGCGAGTAAGTCGTAATTTTTGCCTTATGTTCCTCCACAACAAAAGAAATCTCACCACTTTCA
This sequence comes from Pseudophryne corroboree, assembly GCF_028390025.1. NCBI lineage: Eukaryota > Metazoa > Chordata > Amphibia > Anura > Myobatrachidae > Pseudophryne > Pseudophryne corroboree. The sequence goes on along the minus strand of NC_086444.1, from coordinate 225,534,897 downwards.
GATGCAGTCCTTTCTGCCAAATAAATACAAAAAAGGCTGAGGTTATTCCTTCCTTGCCAATAGAGGAAGAGGAAAAGGTAAAAGATCTCCAGCTGTGGCAGGTTCCCAGGAGCAGAAATCCTCCCCGGCTTCTGCCAAATCCACCGCATGACGCTGGGGCTCCTCTGCGGGAGTCCGCACCGGTGGGGGCACTTCTCAAGATCTTCAGACAATTCTGGGCTCGTTCGGCCCTGGACCCATGGGTTTTAGAAATAGTGTCCCAGGGGTACAAACTGGAATTTCAAGACGTGCCCCCTCACCGATTTTTCAAATCGGCCTTACCAGCTTCTCTTCCGGACAGGAAGGTTGTAAGCGATGCGATACAAAAGTTGTGTCTAAATCAGGTCATTATCAGCGTTCCCCTGTCACAACAGGGAGAAGGCTTTTATTCAAGCCTGTTTGTGGTTCCGAAACCGGACGGTTCGGTCAGACCAATTCTGAACCTAAAGTCCCTCAATCTTTACCTAAGAAAATTCAAATTCAAGATGGAATCTCTCCGAGCACTTATTTCCAGTCTGGAGGAAGGGGATTTCATGGTGTCGGTCGACATAAAAGATGCCTACTTACACGTCCCTATATATCCTCCGCATCAGGCTTACCTGAGGTTTGCTATTCAGGATTGTCATTACCAATTTCAGACGTTGCCATTTGGTCTGTCCACGGCTCCGAGGATTTTCACCAAGGTAATGGCGGAAATGATGGTTCTCCTTCGCAAACAAGGAGTCACAATTATCCCTTACTTGGACGATCTCCTGATAAAGGCAAGATCCAAAGACAAGCTGGAGCAGGACATTGCGCTCTCCCTGACAGTTCTGCAGCAACATTGTTGGCTCCTAAACTTGCTGAAGTCACAGTTGAATCCGACGAAACGGCTGTCGTTTTTGGGAATGATTCTGGACACAGAATTACAGAGAGTTTTTCTTCCAGAAGATAAAGCTCTGGAAATTCAGAGTTTGGTCATACAAATTCTGAAACCAGTGAGAGTATCAATCCATCAATGCACTCAATTGCTGGGGAAGATGGTGGAGGCCTACGAGGCCATTCAATTTGGCAGATTCCATGCCAGAGTGTTTCAGTGGGACCTATTGGACAAGTGGTCCTGATCCCATCTGCACAGGCACCGGAATATAATCCTATCCTCCAAGACCAGAATCTCACTCCTGTGGTGGCTGCACAGCTCTCACGTCCCAGAGGGGCACAGGTTTGGGATCCAGGACTGGATCCTAGTAACCACGGATGCGAGTCTCCGAGGCTGGGGAGCAGTCACACAGGGGGAATCCTTCCAAGGAAAATGGTCAAGCCAGGAAGTTTGTTTACACATAAACGTTCTGGAGTTAAGAGCCATTTACAACGGCCTTCTTCAAGCGGAACGTCTCCTTCGCAACCTGCCCTTCTTAATACAGTCGGACAACATAACAGCAGTAGCGCACATAAACCGCCAGGGTGGAACAAAGAGTAGGGCAGCAATGGCGGAGGCCACAAAAGTTCTCCGCTGGGCGGAAAGACATACAAGCGCTCTGTCAGCAATCTTCATTCCAGGAGTGGACAAATGGGAAGCAGACTTCCTCAGCAGACACGATCTCCATCCAGGAGAGTGGGGTCTTCATCAAGAGGTCTTCACAGTAGTGACAAATCTTTGGGGAATTCCTCAAATAGACATGATGGCGTCTCGCCTCAACAAGAAACTTCAGAGTTATTGTTCCAGGTCGAGGGACCCTCAAGCAATAGCAGTGGAAGCATTGGTGACACCATGGGTGTTTCAGTCGGTGTACGTGTTCCCTCCACTTCCACTCATTCCAAAGGTGCTAAAGATCATAAGAAGAACAAAGGTTCAGGCGATCCTCATTGTTCCGGACTGGCCAAGGAGGGCTTGGTATCCAGATCTTCAGGAATCACTCATAAAAGATCCCTGGCCTTTTCCTCTACAAGAGGATCTGTTACGGCAAGGGCCGTGCGTATATCACGACTTACCGCGGCTACGTTTGACGGCTTGGCGGTTGAATGCCGGATCCTAGCCCGAAAGGGTATTCCCAGTGAAGTCATTCCCACACTTCTTCAGGCTAGAAAAGGAGTAACGTCTAAACATTATCACCGTATTTGGAGAAAATATGTGTCTTGGTGTGAATCCAAGAAGGCTCCTACGGAAGAATTTCAGCTAGGGAGTTTTCTCCATTTCCTGCAATCAGGTGTGGATGCAGGCTCAATTAAAGTACAAATTACGGCCTTATCGGTTTTCTTTCAAAAACAATTGGCCTTGCTTCCAGAAGTTCAGACTTTCGTGAAAGGAGTTTTGCACATCCAACCATCATTTGGGCACCCAGTGGCACCATGGGATCTTAACAAGGTGTTGCATTTCCTTCAGTCACATTGGTTTGTACCTTTACAGAAGGTAGAGTTGAAATTTCTCACTTGGAAAGTGGTCATGCTATTGGCCTTAGCATCCACAAGGCGGGTGTCTGAGTTAGCGGCTTTGTCTCACAAGAGTCCTTATTTAATCTTCCATGAAGATAGAGCGGAGTTGAGGACTCGTCAACAATTTCTGCTGAAGGTGGTTTCATCATTCCACATGAACAAGCCTATTGTGGTACCGGTGGCTACTGACGCCTTCGCGGAGTCAAAATCTCTTGATGTTGTCAGGGCCTTAAAGATTTGTGTCGCCAGAACGGCTCAACTTAGGAAAACGGAAGCTCTGTTTGTCCTGTATGCTGCCAACAAGATTGGGACGCCTGCTTCCAAGCAGACTATTGTGCGCTGATCTGTAATACGATTCAGCATGCTCATTCTACGGCTGGATTGCCGTTACCGAAATCAGTGAAGGCCCACTCTACCAGAAAGGTGGGCGCATCCTGGGCGGTTGCCCGGGGGGTCTTGACATTACAACTCTGCCGAGTAGCTACTTGGTCGGGTTCAAACACTTTTGTGAAATTTTACAAGTTTGATACCCTGGCTGATGAGGACCTCATGTTTGGTCAATCAGTGCTGCAGAGTCATCCGCACTCTCCCACCCGTTCTAGAGCTTTGGTATAAACCCCATGGTTCTTGAAGTGTCCCCAGCATCCGCTAGGATGTATGAGAAAATAGGATTTTAATACCTACCGGTAAATCCTTTTCTCTTAGTCCGTAGAGGATGCTGGGCGCCCTTCCCAGTGCGGACTCTGTCTGCAGTTATTTGTTATTAGTTATGTTTACACACAGGTTGTGTTTCTGTTATAGTCAGCCTGTTGCTGACATGGTTCATGCCGTTGACTGGAATTCTGTTAAATGCCATGTTGTATGGCGTGTTTGTGGTGTGGTGTATCTCACCTTAGTTTAACAATAAATCATTTTCTTCGAAATGTCTGTCTCCCTGGGCACAGTTCCTATAACTGGAGCCTGGAGGAGGGGAATAGAGGGAGGAGCCAGTTCACGCCCTTAAAAATCTTAAAGTGCCCATGTCTCCTGCGGATCCCGTCTATACCCCATGGTTCTTGAAGTGTCTCCAGCATCCTCTACGGACTAAGAGAAAAGGATTTACTGGTAGGTATTAAAATCCTATTTTTTTTCAGTCACACTTCTGATACCGCCTGTTACAATCATTACAGCACCTTTGTCGGTACACTCCTACACCGTATGGGTTACACAGATTTCAGAACTGTGTTTTCCAGTGTATGGACTAGTCAATAATACAGAGATGGATGTAATGTTGATTTTGCATGCAGTAGAACAATATTTTGCCATTGCATATGCATCTAAGCTGCTTTGTGCATGTGCCACGATGGAATAGGGACTAGAGACATTGTTCGCGGTGAGGAGTTTGTGGGAGGTGACAGGGGTGTAGTGACTCAAACCAGTGGCGTGCGGTGAGGTCAGTGGCTGGTGAGGCACTACAGCCATAATGTCTGCTGAATCCTGCCGATGACCCCTACCAACGTCGAGCAAATGCCAGCTACTGCCCCTAAGACGATGCCTGCTGCCACCAACAATGGCTTACAAACACGCCCACCATCAACTGACCCAGCCCTCTTCCTGGCTGCTCATCATACTTGTGATATATTGTACATTTTTATAGAAAAAAAAAAGTAAAATTAGTGCTTGGGACTGGGAAGGGAGTGGTTAGAGGACATGAATGCAATTTTGTTGTCCAGGGCTTCCATTAACTTAATGGAAAAGGGTCTGAATGGGTTAAAAAAAATAAAAAAAAATGTGTGAGGTCCCCCCTCCTAAGTATAACCAGCCTCGGGCTCTTTGAGCCAGGCCTGGTTGTTTAAATACTGGGAGAAAAATTGGACAGGGGTTCCCTGTATTTTTAAAACCAGCACCGGGCTCCGCTAGCCAGGGACATAATGCCACAGCCGGGGCACCTTTATGTAGGTCCCTGCAGCCGTGGCATTACCGCCCCAACTAGTCACCCCTGGCCGGGGTTCCCTGGAGGAGTGGGGACCCCTTAAATCAAGGGGTCCCCCCCCCCCTCCAGGCCCCGAAGGGCCAGGGGTGAAGCCTGAGTCTGTCCTCAGCACCCCTGGGTGGTGGGTGCCGAGCTGATAGGCATAAGTGTGTAAAAAAATTAATATTGTTTTTTGGTGTGGAACTACAAGGCCCAGCAAGCCTCCCCCACTTGCTGGTACTTGGAGAACCTCAAGTACCAGCATGCGGGGAAACAAAGAGGCCGCTGGTACCTGTAGCTCTACAACAACAAAAATACCCAAATAAAAACAATACGGGTACCTGTAAAAATGAGAGAGAGAGATTACTTACCTACTGTACATCCCACGCCGAATACGTCCACGTGTCCAGTAGAATCCAGTAGGGGTACCTGTAAAAATGAGAGAGAGATTACTTACCAACATCCCACGCCGATCACATCCACTTGTCCATGTAGAATCCAATAGGGGGACAAAACTGAAAATGATAGTGACATATTTAATTATTCAAGTAATACACGGGAGGGGGGGGGGAAACGAGAGAGAGAGAGAGAGAAAGAAAGAAAGAAAGAAAGAAAGAAAGAAAGAAAGAAAGAAAGAAAGAAAGAAAGAAAGAAAGAAAGAAAGAAAGAAAGAAAGAAAGAAAACACCAGCCTGGTTATTGTGCTGCTGGCTGTGAGCAGGAGGACGTAGCCGTCGGAGGAGGAACGAGGGGTGGGGGCGAGTGCTGCCCATCAACGCACTCACTCCTCTCACTCCTGCTGGAGGGCCGACGCTGCTGTAGCTGGCCGGGAGGCGCCGGGACCCACTGCCACTTAAGTGTGTGGGTGATTGGACAGCGGATCCACCACTGGATCCGCTGTCCAATCACAGGTGCCTCGCTGACATGGGGGTGGTGTCCCTGTCAGCGAGGCACTTGTATACAGTATGTGCCGCTTTCGCCATCTGTTTTGAATGGGCTTTTACAGCCCAGTGCTTGGCCCCGCCCCCCACTCTGTCCCATTCCCATTATGTATGGGAGGCACTGTTATCAGTGCCCCCCAAAGTCCTTTCAGGCCAGACAATTATTAGAATTAAATAAGGAGATACTTATGACACAGAATATGTGTCATAAGTATCTTCTTTATATAATTTTATTAATTAATCACAGGGGAGGCACTGCCCCTGACTGTTGTGACCGTTTTGGGGGCATGTCACAGCTTGCGACTACAGTCCAGTATGCAGGTACAGTGGCTCCAGTGTCTTACTGCTAGCGGCCATGCTGTGCAACCATAGATTTGATTGAAAGGTTGATATTTGACCGATGAGCATTAGTGATGAGCGGGTTCGGTTCCTCGGAATCCGAACCCGCCCGAACTTCAGCTTTTTTCTCACGGGTCCGAGCGACTCGGATCCTCCCGCCTTGCTCGGTTAACCCGAGCGCGCCCGAACGTCATCATCCCGCTGTCGGATTCTCGCGAGACTCGGATTCTATATAAGGAGCCGCGCGTCGCCGCCATTTTCACACGTGCATTGAGATTGATAGGGAGAGGACGTGGCTGGCGTCCTCTCCGTTTATAGAGAAGAGACTAGAGTAGAGAGAGACACAGTATTTAGTAATTTTGGGGAGCATTAGGAGTACTACTACTTGCTGAAGTGATAGTGTGACTGTATATCTGACTTGTGGGGGAGACAGTGGGGAGCAGTTAGAGTCTGAGAGCAGGAGTACATATTTTAACGTACAGTGCACACTTTTGCTGCCAGAGTGCCACACTGCCATTGTGACCACACTGACCACCAGTATATTGTGATTGTCTGCTTAGGAGTACTACTTGCAAGTTGCTGATAGTGTGACCAGTGACCTGACCACCAGTTTAATTAATCACCACCAGTTTAATATATATATATAATTGTATATATATATAATTGTATACCACCTACCCGTGTTTTTTTTTTTTTTCTTTCTTCTTGATACATACTATAGTAGCTTACTGTAGCAGTCTGCGGTGCTGAGCTGACAGTGTCCAGCAGGTCCGTCATCAGTCATTACATAATAAATATATATACCTGTCCGGCTGCAGTACTAGTGATATTATATATATATATATATATATTAATTTCATCTCATTATCATCCAGTCTATATTAGCAGCAGACACAGTACGGTAGTCCACGGCTGTAGCTACCTCTGTGTCGGCAGTCGCTCGTCCATCCATAATTGTATACCACCTACCCGTGGTTTTTTTTTTTCTTTCTTCTTGATACATACTACTATAGTAGCTTACTGTAGCAGTCTGCGGTGCTGAGCTGACAGTGTCCAGCAGGTCCGTCATCAGTCATTACATAATAAATATATATACCTGTCCGGCTGCAGTACTAGTGATATTATATATATATATATTAATTTCATCTCATTATCATCCAGTCTATATTAGCAGCAGACACAGTACGGTAGTCCACGGCTGTAGCTACCTCTGTGTCGGCAGTCGCTCGTCCATCCATAATTGTATACCACCTACCCGTGTTTTTTTATTTTTCTTTCTTCTTGATACATACTACTATAGTAGCTTCATGTAGCAGTCTGCGGTGCTGAGCTGACAGTGTCCAGCAGGTCCGTCATTACATAATAAATATATATACCTGTCCGGCTGCAGTACTAGTGATATTATATATATATATATATATATATTAATTTCATCTCATTATCATCCAGTCTATATTAGCAGCAGACACAGTACGGTAGTCCACGGCTGTAGCTACCTCTGTGTCGGCAGTCGTTCGTCCATCCATAATTGTATACCACCTACCCGTGTTTTTTTTTTTTCTTTCTTCTTGATACATACTACTATAGTAGCTTACTGTAGCAGTCTGCGGTGCTGAGCTGACAGTGTCCAGCAGGTCCGTCATCAGTCATTACATAATAAATATATATACCTGTCCGGCGGAAGTACTAGTGATATTATATATATATATATATATTAATTTCATCTCATTATTATCAGTCTATATTAGCAGCAGACACAGTACGGTAGTCCACGGCTGTAGCTACCTCTGTGTCGGCAGTCGCTCGTCCATCCATAATTGTATACCACCTACCCGTGGTTTTTTTTCTTTTCTTTCTTCTTGATACATACTACTATAGTAGCTTCATGTAGCAGTCTGCGGTGCTGAGCTGACAGTGTCCAGCAGGTCCGTCATCAGTCATTACATAATAAATATATATACCTGTCCGGCTGCAGTACTAGTGATATTATATATATATTAATTTCATCTCATTATCATCCAGTCTATATTAGCAGCAGACACAGTACGGTAGTCCACGGCTGTAGCTACCTCTGTGTCGGCAGTCGCTCGTCCATCCATAATTGTATACCACCTACCCGTGTTTTTTTTTTCTTTCTTCTTGATACATACCACTATAGTAGCTTCATGTAGCAGTCTGCGGTGCTGAGCTGACAGTGTCCAGCAGGTCCGTCATTACATAATAAATATATATACCTGTCCGGCTGCAGTACTAGTGATATTATATATATATATATTAATTTCATCTCATTATCATCCAGTCTATATTAGCAGCAGACACAGTACGGTAGTCCACGGCTGTAGCTACCTCTGTGTCGGCAGTCGCTCGTCCATCCATAATTGTATACCACCTACCCGTGTTTTTTTTTTTTCTTTCTTCTTGATACATACTACTATAGTAGCTTACTGTAGCAGTCTGCGGTGCTGAGCTGACAGTGTCCAGCAGGTCCGTCATCAGTCATTACATAATAAATATATATACCTGTCCGGCTGCAGTACTAGTGATATTATATATATATATATATTAATTTCATCTCATTATCATCCAGTCTATATTAGCAGCAGACACAGTACGGTAGTCCACGGCTGTAGCTACCTCTGTGTCGGCAGTCGCTCGTCCATCCATAATTGTATACCACCTACCCGTGTTTTTTTTTTCTTTCTTCTTGATACATACTACTATAGTAGCTTACTGTAGCAGTCTGCGGTGCTGAGCTGACAGTGTCCAGCAGGTCCGTCATCAGTCATTACATAATAAATATAGTGTTCACTCTAGGAATTTTTTAGGGCAGGGTGCTGATCACGGGGAGGGCACATTTTTCATTCGGGAGGGCACATTTTTCATTCGGGAGGGCACATTTTTCATTCGGGAGGGCACGATTATGTCCATACTGTAATGCTTAGACATGTGTCTTAACTAAAAATGAGTACAAAGACTCATGGTTTTTTGTTTGTGCACCCATTTTATTTAATGTTTACCTTTTACATGCGGACAAGGATTTGAAAGTGAAGAGTGTTAAATAAAAGTATTTGTGGTCCATTCATCACCAATGTAGCTCTACTGTATAGATTACAACTACAGTGTTCTATCATCCTGCACCTGTCACAACTTGTGCAGTTATTCTTTCCTGCCAGGGGTGTCGTCCTCTGCTCTGGTGCTTCTATCACTCTGGTCTTTATTTCAGTGGTAGACTTGTGATAGAAGCACTAGAGTACAGAACGACACCCCAGGCAGGAGGAACTGCACAGGTTGTGAAGGTGCTAAAATAAACACTAATCCTAGCATTTTATACAAGTTATAATAATAGTACCATGTGGATTGGATGCAGGTAGCTGATCAAACGTCCTACAGGTCATCTGGAGTAGATGTAGGTGTCAGCTGTTCAAAACAGAAGGGTCCAACTATTTATGCAGGCTCAGGCGGATGCCGTCTTGTCACTGGCTGTAAATATCCTCTTAGGCGCTGTGCTGAAGCTGAAACAGAACCATGCAACATAAACTGACTGCATGTTATCAGAGTCCATTTGTACTGCATTCCTAGTTCTTCAAAGCACAGCTTATTCCTTGGAGTAGAATTGTAAGACCACCATAGATTTTTAGTCTCGTACAATTCTTCCCCACAAAAATAAGGGCTTGTGCTTTGAAGAACTAAAGAACACAGCAGAAAAGGGACTCTGATAACAGGATTATGGACATACTAGGGCCACTCCACCACCTCTAAGTAGGAATACTCTCCCTCCTCCCACATTTTCTTGGTACTCTACCTTTTTGAACTGGAAAGTTGGGCTCCAAGTAGCTTGGGTGGCTCAGGTGCAGAGTCCTCGGTTGTCATCTGAAATGTTGAGTGCAGATTTGGTAACTGAAGAAGAGCAATCGCCACAGCTGTCCAACTATTTATGCAGGCTCAGGCGGATGCCGTCTTGTCACTGGCTGTAAATATCCTCTTAGGCGCTGTGCTGAAGCTGAAACAGAACCATACAACATAAACTGACTGCATGTTATCAGAGTCCATTTGTACTGCATTCCTAGTTCTTCAAAGCACAGCTTATTCCTTGGAGTAGAATTGTAAGACCACCATAGATTTTTAGTCTCGTACAATTCTTCCCCACAAAAATAAGGGCTTGTGCTTTGAAGAACTAAAGAACACAGCAGAAAAGGGACTCTGATAACAGGATTATGGACATACTAGGGCCACTCCACCACCTCTAAGTAGGAATACTCTCCCTCCTCCCACATTTTCTTGGTACTCTACCTTTTTGAACTGGAAAGTTGGGCTCCAAGTAGCTTGGGTGGCTCAGGTGCAGAGTCCTCGGTTGTCATCTGAAATGTTGAGTGCAGATTTGGTAACTGAAGAAGAGCAATCGCCACAGCTGTCCAACTATTTATGCAGGCTCAGGCGGATGCCGTCTTGTCACTGGCTGTAAATATCCTCTTAGGCGCTGTGCTGAAGCTGAAACAGAACCATACAACATAAACTGACTGCATGTTATCAGAGTCCATTTGTACTGCATTCCTAGTTCTTCAAAGCACAGCTTATTCCTTGGAGTAGAATTGTAAGACCACCATAGATTTTTAGTCTCGTACAATTCTTCCCCACAAAAATAAGGGCTTGTGCTTTGAAGAACTAAAGAACACAGCAGAAAAGGGACTCTGATAACAGGATTATGGACATACTAGGGCCACTCCACCACCTCTAAGTAGGAATACTCTCCCTCCTCCCACATTTTCTTGGTACTCTACCTTTTTGAACTGGAAAGTTGGGCTCCAAGTAGCTTGGGTGGCTCAGGTGCAGAGTCCTCGGTTGTCATCTGAAATGTTGAGTGCAGATTTGGTAACTGAAGAAGAGCAATCGCCACAGCTGTCCAACTATTTATGCAGGCTCAGGCGGATGCCGTCTTGTCACTGGCTGTAAATATCCTCTTAGGCGCTGTGCTGAAGCTGAAACAGAACCATACAACATAAACTGACTGCATGTTATCAGAGTCCATTTGTACTGCATTCCTAGTTCTTCAAAGCACAGCTTATTCCTTGGAGTAGAATTGTAAGACCACCATAGATTTTTAGTCTCGTACAATTCTTCCACACAAAAATAAGGGCTTGTGCTTTGAAGAACTAAAGAACACAGCAGAAAAGGGACTCTGATAACAGGATTATGGACATACTAGGGCCACTCCACCACCTCTAAGTAGGAATACTCTCCCTCCTCCCACATTTACTTGGTACTCACCTTTTTGAACTGGAAAGTTGGGCTCCAAGTAGCTTGGGTGGGTCAGTTTATGTGCGTTGTCCTTGGTTGTTGCTCACAATCTACAGTACAGGTGTTTCTGATTGTAGAGTGTGGTCGGTGGCCAGCTGTGTGTGGTCTACAAGAAAATATTCTTCTTTGCTTTTTCATCCAGTGCTTTACCGCCTCTCTGTAGTTTACCTTGCCATTTAGCTTAATGGCTAATATGCTGTTGACATTTTCCACCTTGAGACGGTTTCTGTGATCTGTTAAGATTAATTTAACTTGCGAAAAAGTTCTTTCAACTTCAGCAGTTGAGAGTGGTAGAACACAGCCAACTGAAACAAGTTTCTGAATTAGAGGAAATGCTACGCCAATTGTGTCTTCAGATTTTTCTAAAGTCTTGTACACGTTGACCATGGACAATCTTTCATTATCAGAATTTTCTTCTTCCGTTTGTAAGAATACAGATTTAAAGTCTTCCCATTCTGATAACAGAAGATCTTCGTCCAGTTGATAAAAATCAGCAAGCTGTGCCATTTCGGCCACACCATAAAATCCCACACCTTTGTCTGCATTAAGATGCCTCATATCTAAGACACTTAGATGATCAAGTATAGCTATATTATGCATCCTCTCTGAAATGTTTTGGACCAATAGATCTAGAAAACACCTTGCATCTTCTTCAAACTTACAATTTTCTGCTGCTATAGGAGCCTGAATTCCTATTTTTCTTGCAGCATTTTCCAGGTTCCTGCAAAACTGACCCCCAGGCTTACGCTTTAAATTTTTCAAAGCACCAAGCGTAATGGAAACATTGCTGTGTATTGTAGACAAGTCAATATCTCTTCTTTCAAAGATTAAAACTAATTTGGAAAGCAGGCTCAGTACATCACAAAGAAAGTGAATTAATTGAAAAAAATGAAAATTTTTCAGATGTTTGAGAAGTCCTTCAGCAGTTGGCCCACTCACACCACTTGTAGTCCTTGACTGTCCAGTTACAACAGCATTTTCCAAATCGACAATGATCGAATGATAATTAATTCTTATTGAATTAATAGCATTTTCATGTGATAGCCATCTTGTGTGGCTAGCCTTTTTTATTTTTGTTCCCTTACATTTAGTAAATACTCTTTGTATTTCTTCCAAAGTTTTGCTCCTCACAGAGCTGTATTTATAGTATTTGTAAATACTTGTTAATACTTCATCCATTTTCAGGAAAGGATTCAAAGATTCAAATGTATTTTTTGTTGCAAGAGCTAAACGATGATTGTGACAATGTATTGAAATAATCTTATTATTTTTGGCCTTTAGTTTGGCTGCTACTCCATCACGGTGACCAACCATTGAACTGGCGCCGTCACTTCCAAAGCCTACTAATTTCTCAAACCCTCCACAGTCTTCTATAGTCTGTGAAAGAGCATTGAAAATAGTTTCTGATTTTCCATCTGGAATTTCTGTATCATTAATAAAGGACACACTGACTTCTCCATCTTTTATATATTTTGCAGCAGTTGCCAAGTGTTTTCTGTTGCTGACATCAGTAGTTTCATCTGACATAACTGAAAATGATGGACTCTTCTGTAAAGACAAGATAACTTTCTCTCTTTGAACACTGGCCATCGAATTAACAAATTCGTTGATTGTTTGGTAGCTTGTATATGAGGCATTTTTAGATTTGTTCAGAGGGGCTAAAACTGGAGACTTTAATTCTTCTATACAGAAAACAACAAATGGTTTAAAAACAGTTGTATGTGGTATATTATGCTGGATTAGAAAATCCAGGCACTTCATAGCACATTCCACAGCTTTGAATTCCTCTGACTCTGGTCTATTTTTTCTGTTCTGTGAAGCCTCAGCATTACAACCGATTATTTCAGTTTGCATTGCTGCCTTGTGCATCTCGGAAACAGAATGCTCCTTAATTTTATCGCGCCTTACTGTGCTCATCCCACTATTCATCCATGGAGATTTGTTGTATTTTGTGTCGTTCAACAGATGTTTTAAACACAGCTTGCAGAGTAGAGATTCTCTTTCACCATTTTTTTTACAACTAAGCCACGGAAACTCTCTTTTCCATTTTATTTGGAAACCAACTTTATGTTTTGACTTTTTTTTTGGAGAAGCACTAACCCCAATGTCATTTATTATATCTGTATCTTCATTAGAAGAGCACCTTTCTTCAGATAGGTCATCATCCAAAATAATAGGGGGTGAGGTGTCACACTCTAAATTCTGAGAACAGTTGGCAAGAGAGATGGAGGATTGAGAATGCACATCTATGGTGTTTTCATTAACAATGACATTACATGACGTCGATACCGAGTCATCTACATTGCTGCAATTTGTGTTAACTGTGGCCAGTGAATTATCTTGGGAAGTG